>NC_085867.1:33142021-33149521 GCF_034702125.1 Engraulis encrasicolus | reverse complement strand
TGCACGTACGCACACACACACACTCACACACACACACACACACACACACACACACACACACACACACACACACACACACCACCATAGGCATTCCCAAATGATTGTGCACACACGCACACACATAAACGCACGCACGTATGCACGCACACGTTTTGAGCAGGATGTAACACACGCACGCACGCACACACACACACAGTTGTGCAGTATCTCACAACATGGACCTCTTTTGCAGCCTCAATGCATCTCTACCATGCATCTTCACTCACAAAGCAGCCAATGGATTATGTGCGTTATAACTATTCAAACAAAATCCTGATTTGAAACCCCAGTTGGCAATTCTGGCAAATCTCTCGCCGTTGCAAAACGCAGTATAAATCTCTTTTGAGGAGTTAACATGAACTGACAAAACTCTTATGAATCAGCTTGAAAGAAATGGGCTTTAAAGGAACAGACCACCCTTTTTTGATTTTCACAAATTTGCAGTATTTCCAAGCATCATTCATGAATGTGCATATCATTTTTGTCTATCGTACAAAATAAAACACCATCAAATGTATTTATAAACCACTTTAAAATTAATGTAAATTCACCAGAAAACAGCAATTTAATTCTGTCCAGTGACCACTTGTGGCTTGATGCTAAAGTTACCAGTTACTTCCAGTGATTATGTGAAGCTAATCATTTTGATCCAATAAATCTAACTACTGAAAACACTGAGAGGAAAATGATATGCACATCCATGAATAATGCTGGGAAATACTGCAAATATGTGTAAATCAAAAAATGGTGGTCTGTTCCTTTAAAAGGTCTTTTTTTTACATACAAACTGCCCGAGGAATAGCCCCCTTTTTTCTAGCCTAATAAGAGGAGGGCCGTTTGGGCGTAACTGTCTTCAAGCATCTTCGCTGCTTGGGCTTAATGAGTGTTTCGGACCGAGAGGCGAGGCGAGGCAAGGCAAGAGTAAATGGGTCAGCCCTTCCTTAGAGGGGCCTCCCCTATAGCCATGTCTACAGACACTGCATTATGTAGGCCTATATATATGTAAATCCGTTAAAACCCTGTCCCTGTCCCTGTTCTACAAAACGGGATGTAGGTCTGTTTAATGAGTTCAGCTGGGCAAAGGTGATGTGATGAATGGCGGATAAAAAAGATTGAATGCCGTCATCCTCCTGGGAGGCCTATGTAAAATACAGGCAGACTAGTCACCCCACATTGACTATTATGTGACTATGAGATGCATTGAGGTGCATTGAAAACGAGGCATCTCTGGAGAGATAACCGGGGGCCCCTGAAAACGTCCCGTTATTAGGGCCCCCCTGAAAACTCCACTGGTTTTCCATTGACAGCATCATCTTAGTGTCAGGGGCCCCCGAAATGCTTTTGTGGTTCTGTCATTGTATTCTTTGGCGTGATTCTAATTCTCTGTAAGAATGTTGGGTATGTGAGTCTGATTCTTATTGTGTTGGCCATTATTCTGATTCTAATTCCAGTTTTGGGTAGGTTCAGTCTCTTAGGCTCTGATCCCTCCCCTTTGAGGATTCTCTCTCTGTCTCTCTGCTTCCTCATGCCTCATTACGCCATAGTAGATATCTGTTTTGGGGTGGTGCGTAGACACAAACACACACACACACACAGACACAGACACACACACACACACACACACACACACACACACACACACACACACACACACACACACACACACACACACACACACGCACACACACACAGAGCAAGCATCTTCTGCAAGTGTGTGTGTGTGTGCGTGCGTGCGTGCGTGCGTGCGTGCGTGTGTGTGTGTGTGTGTGTGTGTGTGTGTGTGTGTGTGTGTGTGTGTGTGTGTGTGTGTGTGTGTGTGTGTGTCTGTCTGTCTGTCTGTCTGTCTGTCTGTCTGTCTGTCTGTCTGTCTGTCTGTCTGTCTGTCTGTCTGTGTGTCAGGCCTCCTCTGAGAGCAGGCATGCACAGAAAAGGGACTTGACTCTGGGTGTTGTTTCCTAAGCTCTGACTACAAAGCGCATGCCTCCGTCTCTAAATAAGAGCAGACTAAATTGAGTTGCGGCAACAACCGCATCAAGACCACACAGCCAGTTAATCATTCTGCTTCCAGCTTGATCTTTATCCGTCTTACAAAACTACTTCACAAAAATAAAAGACATCAGAGCCAGAATAATGGGGAGCATGTAAGCATGGTGTGAAATGGTGCAAAACTAAGACAACAGACAGCGGGAAAATAAAGGTTTAAAAAAAAATCCAAGAAAAGTGAGCCAGGGGGTAACACAACAACAAAACAACAACAACAACAACAGCAACAACTTTTTGTGACACTAACAAAGTTATTCTGTTTTATAAAGAAGGGAAGGCAGCCAATAAGAAGGCTTCTATATTTGCCTGTTGTTATACAAGATTTCTTTCAGTCCTGTCTGCAATGAAGTCAGACAGCCACCTCGTCGCAAGTTGCCAGAGTTAGTCTGGTGCTAACAGTGGCTACATGCCTCCGTGTCTGTTTCTGGGTCAGTAGGTCACTACACTGCCACCAGGCAACGCTGGGACTCCACACTCTAATGGCTGATTTGGGCTCAAATGTAGACCTCTCCCTCTGTACTGTTCATAGACTTTAGAATTCAGCCACAATGCGACCACAGAACAGACGTCTGCATTCTAAAACTTCAGAAGCAGTTCTTGAAAGGATTCCAGAATAGATTTTGATGCAACAAGGGGTGTCCATTTCTTTTTTATTTCTTTTTTATTTTATTGTGTTTTTTGCTAAGAATGATTTCTATTTTTACTTTTATTTGCACTTACCCACTAGTGCAATACAGAACATGAAGCACTTTGAAAAATATTCCCCTTTGGAGACCTTTTTTAAAAATATCCTTTTTCAGTTTGCGAAAACGTTCTTCATGTGTAACCAGCCTAAACAGATTAAAAAAACCTTCATAAAAACATCCAGACATGCACGAGTAAACAGGGCCTGCAACACAAAGCCAATGAGGCATTCTGAAGAGCACTTTACTCAGGGATACAATGCACGCAGACTGTAAGTGCTGTGTCACTCTCTGTTTACGCTTGTTTACGCTGTATTTAGCTGCTGCTGTGGAGCGGATCCAGAGATAGTTAGCTCCTCTGCATTACTTACACTGAGGTAATACTAGCGTGTGTTGTAGGGGATAGGCAGTGACTCAGATATTTCAAAGTCCATTTACAGTAAGCACTTACAGTACAGTGTGCACTTACAGTACTCCATCGTTTTAATCCCCTCCCATCAAGTACTGTAGGAGATATACTGTAGAAGCTTGAGAACCTCAACACCCTGGTTTAGAGACAGCACAAACCCTCTGGTTATCAGATAGTTCAGTGGTTCTCAACCTTTTTTGAACAAATGCCCCCTTGACCTAATCACAAGCCCCCCAACGCCCCCTTGATCTCATCATAAGCCCTACAACGCTCCCTTAGAATTGAAAAATGAAATGGAATAATGCCCTCTCAGCTGTATCCTTCTCAACGCCCCCCTAGAGCTCCCCAACGCCCCCTGGGGGGCTATACCGTCCCCGTTCAGAAACACTGAGATAGTTGGACCTGCTCTGACTCTGCCAATGTAGTTTTCTGTATGCTCAGTACGCACTTCACCACTGGTAGTACTTTTCATGTGCACTTTATTGTGCAACTTAATACATGCAATTTGAAAATGCAATTTGTTAACATGATCTGCTGCTGACCAATGCCTGCTGAGTACCCTAGTGTTACCCTACTGTCTAAGTCTCTGTACTGTCTGCTGTATGTCATGGCGGTCTGTCCCTATGTATGTGCTTTGCAGTTGTGTTTTCTGCCTATTTCAGTTCGCCCTCGAGTGTTTGGCGTAGTACAGTACGCATGTGGTAGCTGGCCCTCCGTCTCGGGATGCTTTCAGCCAGTGATTCTTAAAGTGTGGTCCGGGGACCACTGGTGGTCAGCAACAGAGATCAGGTGGTCCGCAAGGGTATTTCTGTTTTTCCAAGACAAGCTAGCAGTACTTTTTGTAACAGTATTACAAAGCTAAACGTGGCTGAAGTCTTATTTTCACCACAATAAGACTGGCTTGTAATGTGAATAAAAAGTCAGGGTTGTGCATCGAAATTAGCAGTTTCAAATTAGCACCTCTCAACTGCCAATTCAGTTGACTAGTGATCCCTGAACATTTTGGGTGGGACAAAGTGGTCCTTGGTCTGAAAAGGTTTGAGAAACACTCAAAGCATAGATGATGCAGCTTTAAGCATAGATGATGCAGGATGAGATCAGCTCACACCCCCTACAGTATGTGGATAGAGGAGTTGTAGCTGGGAGCTCTAGTGAAATGGAGGAGTAGGAGGAGGTGGTGGTGGTGGTGGGACAATTCAGGAAGCCTCATGCAAGACAGGTGAAAGGAGAAGGAGGGATTACATCTCTGCGAAGGAGGGAGCAGGTAATGACAGCTATCAATCACTCACAGTCTTCCTCCCAAACTATGTTTATATGTAAACAACATATATGAGGGGCGTTGGGGATGTTGTTCTGTCCATCATATTGGGGATGAGTCAAACACATTCTAATTAAATGTGTTGACATGACAATAAACATATTATATGGCATTTATTAATCTTGAATCTTTGCACTTAGAGTGACCACAATGGCACCCCCTGCAGGAAATGATGAATTGGGCAACATCTTGGGCCAAATGTAAATAGCCTCTTTCATTGAGATGTTTACCAACTTCCATATACCACCACTGGATGCAACTTATAACTCCTTCACATGCATTGAACTGAACTGAACTGACTTGATGTGGAAAAGGCCCAATATTGAATGTTCTCATACGAAATTACATTTGGTTGGTTTCATAATAAACAAACACGCATGACTCATCATACTTTCGGCTCTCCAAATATTACATTTTAACCCTTTAAGACACAGGGTTATACAATTGCTGTTAATTGCAATGACCAAGTTGCAGTGCACTACTAAAGGCCCTGTTTTATGCCATAGTAGTGTTGTACTGCGATGACTTTGCAATGACTATTACAGCGTTCCACTGGTGGAACAGCGTGCATTGTGGGGCAACAGTATTGTCATTGCTGACATGACCTTATGGACCTTGCAGAACTGTACAATAAAAGAACAATCCCTATACATTTAATTTACAGATTCCCACTGCATGTTTTACATGTATTTAGCAGATTAAGGAGTAGCCAAAGTATGTGCCGTATATGTGAACAAGTATGCTAAAGCATAACAATATATAAGTATGCTACATGTAATAGTATAGTACAAAGTATTCCACAGTCTGTAGAGGACTTGTGGACAAACTGGAAGACTTCAACCCATAAGGAATGGGACAAGAACGGGTAAGTGTCGAATACTGCATTTCTGATTCTCATATTAGTATTTCTGTGTTTGCAATCAGACAATTCAACAGCAAATGTAACCATAATTGGTCTTTTTTATTAGAATACTTGTTCCATATACAATAAGTCACAGTTCTACAGTCACTCAGGCACGGCATGGTATGAGAGATACAAACTACTAATACTCTCTGGATTTTTATAACAATTAAGGCTAGAAATATAAACAGGGATAACAAGGGATAATACTGCCATGGACTGACATCATTTCAGGATTAAGTAAATACATTCAAAAAGTCAGCAGACAATGAAAGAAGTAACTGCACTATTGTCCCTTTTTGTTATGGAAAAAAGAAAAAAATCATGGCACAGTAACATGATGAGACAAAATCAGTCCTTGTTCAAAAGAGCTACATTTTATGCAACTAGACGTCTTTTTTTTTTAAGCTCAAAGTCATTTCAACTAAGAGCTCCATGTATAGTGGTGCAAAGGATTAAATCCTGTTGCCTAGTCAGGTCAGAACTGAAGGAGGCTTCTGGATGAAATGTGAAACATACTGAAGCAGCAAAACAAGTTGCATACAACATAAACAGTGCATAGCTCTTTACCATAATGTGCATGGATAAGAATCCTAACAAACAGTCCATCTCATGGCATTGCAGGCACTTGAAGTACAGACCACAGCTCATCAGAAGTGTATGTGGCCTACATAGTAAAATGTGTAGCATTTTTCTGTGCATATGTGGCGCCACTCAATTTAGCATTACGTTAAACTGTTGTGTTGTTCAAGTGTTGAATTATCACTTGGATGGTTGTGTTTAACACTATTGAGAGCATATACGGCTTTGCAGTGTTGATTCAACACTCATAGAGTTCAAATCAAACACTAAAATTGAGTGGGACCACATGTGCTCAGATTCAGAATAGTGTTGAATCAACACTGCAGCTTTTACTGTGTCATATGATGCGGCACAGATTAAGATAATGTGCCACATGGACAATAGGCTGTTTAACATGCTATCAAATGCCCATCACGTTGGCACTCTTCTGTTGTGGCATAATAAATGTTGTGCTTCCTTTCTATTCTCCTCTATCCATCTGCCCCCCACCTGCTCCCACCCCATAAGACTGTCTATAAAAGCCTCTGATCACCAGAAACAGTGTGTATAGTGTGTTAATGAATGTGCTTGCTTGTGCATAAAATATTACCGTACGTGAGACAGTTGCTATTACCCACGTTTCTCTCCCCTCTAATCTTAGACTGCGGAAAACCGATGGGCGGCATGGCCCATAGACTAACTTTTTCAGACTAAAAAGTTGTACGTCATTTCCCATCTGTGTGTCAGCGTATACATGTGTCATGTGTGAGTTGTCTAATAGTGATGTCCTCTTTTGAGTATGCAGCACTGTTTAGATGCATTCCACAATACATGCCATTCATACCTACTGACTAGTATAGACCTAAACCAAACACAGCACGCACAGAACAACAGGGGTGTAGGACAAAAGGGGTGGGATGGGTGTACACATTCTCATTCCAACGCGTCATTTTCCATGCCCAAAAGGTATGACCTTTGCGTCAAAAAGTGACACGCAACTCAAAAGCATCCCCTCGTGGCAAAATAACTGCACTGACGGGTAGGGTTAGGGAAAGGTGTAGGTCTAGGTCTAGGCATGTATAGGCTATATATTTGATGTAGGAAGCCCTTTAAACTGAGCACACCATTCAAGAGGAGATGATGGTGGGGAAGGGAAGAGCAACCTGTGTTTAGGCATTGGTGGGAATATGGGGAGGGGGAAATTTTAAATGGTGCAGTCTATTAAAAGTGAGGTGATGCTGGGAATGTAGGGAGGGAGAGAGGGGGGGATCTTTAAATGGTGCACCCCAGTATGAGTGAGGTGCTGCGGGCCAGGGGTCGGACACGGATGGGGTCGGAGGTGGGGTCGGAAGTGGAGGAGGAGTAGGTGGGGCAGTCTGCCAGTACCTGGCTGCCGGGGGTGATGGGGGACAGGATGATGTAGTCGTCCCCGTTGGAGGCCTTGACGCGGGTCCCGCGCAGCGTCTGCGTGTGCGCTCGGTGACCTGGCGCCGGTCCCTTGCCATCGGTGGCTGCTGCGGGCGCCGAATCCTCCCATCCCGCGCCC
>NC_085867.1:33127021-33137021 GCF_034702125.1 Engraulis encrasicolus | reverse complement strand
TAACACATACTTACATTACATTACATTGCATTTGGCAGACGCTTTATAACCAAAGCGACTTTCAAAAGAGGACATCACAAGCAAATACAAAGTGCACAGGAAATATACAGAACAACAAATGTAGTTGCAAAGAGGGGTTAGTTTTTTTTTTTTTATTAATAAGGAGTACACACACAGCACACACACAAACACACTCACACACAGACACACACACTCACACACACACACACTCAAACTAAACTAAACTAGACTAAACTAAAGTACTACTACTTACTTGCAAATGCTTTCCCTCACACTCACACTTACATAAATCTATAAGTAATGTAAGAACCCTATAAAAACCTCGTTTTTTCTGATTTTGCTCCCTCCATCGCCCCCCGCCCGAGTCAAATCAAGACTCTAACGCACACATTATTTACACTCTAACCTTTTAATAACAATAATACTGTATTGTACTCATAAACGCCTTTCAAAACACTCAAGGAATCTACAGTATATGAAGATAAACAATAGTAAAAACAGGGCAGAGTTTTTACCTCACAATTTCCCTGGTCGGGATGCAGCCAGAGAGATGCCACAGCAGAGCAGTATAGGGAACTCTCCAAAGTCACACTCACTCATACTCACTAATTTGCAAAAAACATTGACTCACATTTACTTACTCTCAAACGCACACTCACCCACACCTACTACTCTATAAACACACACAGGTGGAGTTAAAACTCACCATCTTCTTTTTCTGCTTTCATTTTCAGACAAGAATTTGAGGCACGCTTCCGACTGTGGTATGGTTAAATCAGCCAATTATGAAGGTTGGAGCAGCAGAGTATAGCACCCTGCCTTCACCACAGGACATTCAAACGCAATCACTAATACGGTACCGTCTATGAAACCTGCCAGCAAATATTCTCATTCATCCAATTCCGATCCACTCAAAAAAGGCCTCCTGCTGTGTTAAATCAGGTTTGCTCTCTCTTAACTTATTGAGTGCCAGCCATTTTCAAATTCAGACCGGGGGGTTGCCTGTTTTTTTTCTAACATTTGAGTGATTTTTCAAGAGCCATAAAAAATTGAGTTCGTTGTCCAAGTGAACAACAAACATACCAGATCAACGTGTTAGGCCCCACCCCCCCTAAAAAAACGCAATTGACTTGATATCAAGTCTTTGGCACTGTGCCATACATTCTGAAAAGACTAATTTTCAAGACCATGGCACTCAAAGAGCTACGTGCTCCGATTTTCCACCCAGACTCTGAAGCACACATATGTTCAGGTCTGGACTGGGACCGAAAAATGGCCCGGGCATTTTTTGGCATAGACAGGCCCCCAATAGATACATAGGCCACTTTCATACTATATCTTACACTGGCTGAATCCACCATCTAAATTGAGGATAGACCAATGGGACTCCCCCTCTAAATTGCGGGCCAATCCCCAGGAAAACAACAACAACAACAACAACAACAACAACAACAACAACAACAACAACAACAACAACAACAGCATCAGCCCCTGGGGACTGTCGGCCCACCAGGAAAATGCCCTGTATACCAGATGACCAGTCCAGCCCTGCATATGTTACCCTTTTGCCTCAGCGTTTGCCAAGTGGAGTTGCAGTTAGTCAGAGAGTAAGAGGAGCAACACACAAGGTACAATACAGCAAACACACTCCCTCTCACTCACATTTTACACTTTACATTCCTTATGAAACCAGTACAGGCCAAGTTGACGAGTCAACTCAGTCAAGTCAACAGATTTGGGTTATTGTGTGTCTGCGTGTGAGCGTGCGTCGTGTCCTTGATTTTAAGTCGCTTTGTATAAAAGTGTCTGCCAAATGCGATGTAAGGTACTGTGTGTGTGTGTGCGCATGTGGGTGCGTGCACGTTTCCGGCGCAACAAACTCGCAGGGCTGAGAGCAGGCCCGCCGATTGGGCTCCCCATTACATTGTATGTATTGGTAGGGGGCCCTTTCTGATGACTTTGTCCTGGGCCCAGCGGAAGCTGTCAGCGGCCCTGGCTGAGAGTATACGAGCGCAAAGTTTACTGTGAGAAAACTTTTCGTGAATGATTCAAGAGGGGGAGCCTCAGAGCGATGAGTTGGGATTCCACCCATGTGCTTGGGGCATCTCAGCGGCGGCTTTGTGTACTCTCTGCAGGCAGTTCACAATACTGACAGACTGAGAAAACACTGACAGAGCAGAGCAGGGGAACAAGAGAACAAGTGATGAGGCATGAAATGCTCTGCTACTCTCGCATTCTCTTTACTGCAGCCCAGTGTGTGTGCTGACGTCTGTGTGCGTGTACGTGTGTGTGTGTGTGTGTGCGTGTGCGTGTGTGTGAATACATGCATGAGTACGTAGGCTACGTGCATGTGTGCGTGCAATGTGTGTGTGTGCATGTACGGGGGTGTGTGCGTAAGTGTGTTTGTGTGTGTGTGCGTGTGTGTGCGTGTACGTGTGCGTGTGTGTGTGGGTGTGGGTGTGTGTGTGTGCGGGTGTGTGTGTGTTTGTGTTTGTGTTTGTGTTTGTGTGTGTTTGGTTGTCTGCAGAGGGATGCAAGAGTGACAGCCTGAGATCCCTCTTTAATCAACAAACTTCTGAGGGGTATAGAGAATGAAAGGCAGGAGAAGAAGAGAAGAGAAGAGAAGAGAAGAGAAGAGAAGAGAAGAGAAGAGAAGAGAAGAGAAGGGAAGAGAAGAGAAGAGAAGAGAAGAGAAGAGAAGAGAAGAGAAGAGAAGAGAAGAGAAGAGAAGAGAAGAGAAGAGAAGAGAAGAGAAGAGAAGAGGCAGCAAGTGGAAGTTGAGGAATAAACAGAGAGAACTGACTGAGGGAGAGAGAGCGCAGACAGAGACAGACAGACATAACAACAGAGGGATGAGCAGACTGAGAGAGGGAGACAGAGAGAGAGAGAGAAGGCAGACAGAGGGATGAGAGTCAAAGTGAGAGAGACCAGACAGAGGTAGAGAATGAAGAAAGAGACAGCTGGGAGGGGGCAGAAGGCAAAAGGAATGAAAGATGAAAAGATGAGAAGAGAGAAGGAGAAAAGACGAAGGCATGTAAACAGAAACAATAATACGAGTGAAGAGGAGAGCAGAGACACAAAGTAGAGGTGACAGGGCAGAAGAACGACCGAAGCAGGACAGAGAGATGGACACACACACACTCATGGGCACACACACACACACACACACGCACACACACACACACACACACACACACACACACACACACACACACACAGATGGTGGAGAGAAAGTGACAGGGACGTTGGCAGCAAGAGAGAATGGTAAAGACAGAGAGAGAGAGAGAGAGAGAGAGAGAGAGAGAGAGAGAGAGAGAGAGAGAGAGAGAGAGAGAGAGAGAGATGTGACCTGTGACGACACAGTCCACACAGTATACACTGGCAGGCGCTCTGTGGCTGGAAGAGAATGGCAGTGTACCATAAGGAATAAAAGAAAGAAAGAAAGAAAGAAAGAAAGAAAGAAAGAAAGAAAGAAAGAAAGAAAGAAAGAAAGAAAGAAAGAAAGAAAAAATGAATGAATAATTGAATAAATGAACGAAAGAGAGAACTAAAGAAAGAAAGAAAAAGGAAAGAAAGAAATAGAAGAGAAGAGGGGACGTGTCGAGCCAGTCATGGGTGAAGAAAAAGCAACAACAAAAAAGAAACATTGAGAGGGAGAGAAGCCAGCGGATTACAAGGAGAGGAGATAAAGATGAGAGGGACATGGAGAGGAGGAGAGATTGAGAGGCGGAAAGGAGAGGATGATAGAGATGGAGAGGAGGAGAGGAGAGGAGGAGAGCTCGGGAGGCAGAAAGGAGAGGATGAGAGAGATGTAGAGGAGGAGAGGTTGAGAGGCATAGGAGAGCACGAGAGGTGGAGATGAAGAGGAACATGAAGAGGACGAAAAGTGGCGAGTAGGAGAGATTGAGAGGGAGGGATAGATTGAGATCAGGGAAGCAAAAGAGAGAAGGAGTCCTTTAATCATGAAATGCCTGAGGCTCTCACTTCTGCCCGCTTCGCTTCGGGTGGATATACACACATGTATTTTCATCACGTAAACAAAAGCAATACAGAGGAGAAATGAACAAAAGCAGAACACAAACAACACAGAAGGAGAGAGAGAGAGAGAGAGAGACAGAGAGAGAGAGAGAGAGAGAGAGAGAGAGAGAGAGAGAGAGAGAGAGAGAGAGAGAGAGAGAGAGAGAGAGAGAGAGACAGAGAGAGACAGAGAGAGGAGAGACAGAGATTAAAGAAAAGGCAAGACGCTGCATGACAGGGTGAATGTTGAATACAAAAGACAGTTGAAATGCATAGGCAAGGAGGTGGAGGAGGAGAAAAGGGTAGAATAAAAAATGAACTGAAAGATTCCATAAATCAGATCTGGGGTGCATTTCTCGAAACCATAGTTGCTAACTATGTTAGCTACTTTGTTGTTTGCAATGCAATTTCCCATTGGCAACTACCCAAGTTGCTAACTGGCTAACAACTACACTTTCGAGAAACGCACCCCTGGTTTGTCCATTTGGCTACTCTGTCATACTGTCATGCTAAAAGAGTTCAGCTGTAATACAGCAAGAGTTGCATATGGGAACAAGTCTGTTGAAGCATGAGCCAAAGATACTGCAACAGAAAGGATAAATGTCAGAGACAAATGAACAGATAAGAAAAAAAACAAAGAGAATGGGAGCATGAAAGAGGGAGAGGGGAGAGAGAGAGAGAGAGAGAGAGAGAGAGAGACATGACAGGGAGAGAGAGAGAGTGGAGATACATTAGGAAAGACTGAAAGACTGTGTGAGAGAGAGGAGGAAGCGAGAGGGGAGTGTAAAAGAATGAGACCCCCCACGGAGGGAGGAGGGGGGGGGTGAAGAAAGCGAGAGACAGAGAAAAAGCATGACGCACAGAAATTCAGCTGAAAGTAAGTCTTGGGAGGCATCGTGAAAAATTCAAACAGAGTGAAAGAGAGAGAGAGTGTGTGTGTGAGAGAGAGAGAGAGAGAGAGAGAGAGAGAGAGAGAGAGAGAGAGAGAGAGAGAGAGAGAGAGAGAGAGAGAGAGAGAGAGAGAAGAGATAGAGACAGAGACAGAGACAGAGACAGAGAGAGAGATGGGCAGAGGGGGAGAGAGAGAGAGAGAGAGAGAGAGAGAGAGAGAGAGAGAGAGAGAGAGAGAGAGAGAGAGAGAGAGAGAGAGAGAGAGAGAGAGAGAGAGAGAGAGAGAGAGAGAGTAAATGAGCAAGGCCATATGAGCGTGGGAGTCTGGTGCCCACAGGATGCCCCCGCAAAAGCTCTCTACCCCCCACTAGTAACACCAAATAACCCCCTTCCCTTCCCTTCCCCCCCATAAACCTACTACCCCCAAACACACCAACACCACAGTGTCCCCTGAACGCCCTCTACCCTCTAACCTTGCACTAACACCAACTAAAACCACCAAATACCCCAACCAAACAACAGCATGCCCACCAACCACCCCCTTGCCCCACTAACATCCCATTACTGACTAACCTCCAAATGCCCCCCAATAATCCTCTACTACCCCCGAACCACGAGCACTGCCTAATGTGTACAGAATACCCCCTCTACTACTTGATCACTCACTAACACCCCAAGGACTGTCCTCACAGAATGCCCCACCCGCCCCCCCCGAAACCTTCTACGCCTAACCTCTCGCTAACAACCACAATACACCTGCTCCCCCCCCCCAGCACCCCAGCAACCATGAACACCATGTCATACCATACCCCTCCCACCCTCCCCCCCAACATTAAAACCCACACACAAAACCCAACGCAGCCAAACAGCAAAAATCACTGCACACAGGAAGCTACCTGTGTGGTACCTCTGACAGACCTCATCACACACACACACACACACACACACACACACACACACACACACACACACACACACACACACACACACACACACACACACACAGACACACACACACACAGACACACACAGACACACACACGCACACACACACACACACACACACACACACACACACACACACACACGAACACACACACACAACACACACACACACACACATAGGACAGATCCCATGAAGCACCTCACCACTACACCATCCATCGCACCATACCCACCCTGGCTGCCAACCAGTGACCCCCAGCCAACCCCCTTCCTTCCCCTGTTAGACCCCCCAAAAGAGGGGAGGATAGCGGGCATGACTGGCCACCGGACCCCCAGCAGGCTACAGGAAACACAGCTCAGAGGGCCAGCTGTCCGGCCTTGACCCACCAAATACCACTGCCACTGGAAAGGAGCCTACCAGCCAGCTACCAGTTCACACCGAGGCACGCAAAACATGCATACACATACAGAGAGAGAGAGGGGGGGGGGGTGGAGAGGGAGAGAGAGAAAAAGACAGGGAGAGATAGAGAGAGAGAGAGAGAGAGAGAGAGAGAGAGAGAGAGAGAGAGAGAGAGCCAGAGAGAGCATTTCTTTGGCTATACTTTACTGTTTAGAAATGGCCATGGCAAAGACAGATTTGATTTTTATTGATTAGAATGTGCTCATCTGAGGAGCAGATGAAGCGTGAAAGAAATGGGGGGGGGCGAGACAGAGAGGGAGAGAGAAAGAATAAAAAGAAGGATAAGAAGAGGTGCATTGGAAATAGGAAAGAGATGTAAAAAGGGAAGAGTGCAAGTCACATCTTCTTAACCTGAACAGATTCATTGAATTAGAGCAGATGAATGGAGATAGTAATGCAGAAAGTAAAATAACAAAAATGGAAGAAGGGGACAAAGCAGAGCATGTAAGTGGTATACAGAACAGTGGATAGAGAGGGAAAGATGAATAGAGGAGTTTGGGAGAGGCAGAAATTACGAGTTTTGCTCTGAGTTTGGCCAGTTACAAAAAAGACTGAGGGAATGGGGAAAGGCGTCACGCAATGATGAAAAACATTAAAGAAGTATAAGCACGCAGGCACGCAGGCACGCAGGCACGCAGGCACGCACGCACACGCACACACTCACACACACACTGAGTACCAGTCTACTGCCTATCTCCCAATTCAGATTCTGTATAATGTAAAATGTACATACATGAATGGAGGGGAACGTACACCAGGTGTACTAACCATGTGGGCCTACTAAGTCATGTTGCCAATAAAATAGCTGATTGACTCTGTGAATGGCTGCTGGCCTCTTAGCACTATACGTAGTTCTACAGCATTTACGTAAAACAATCATCAGTCAGTCAACCACCAGTCCCGATGTCCTCAGTTGTTTGTACCTCCTAACACAAGCATGAAAAATTAAACCTATCGAATTTCACACATGATTTTAACTTTGCATCACCCATCCGCTTTGAAATTTTGGGAAAAACAAAAAGCGCTGACTAACATCAACAACTTCAGTAGATGTCCAGCTTTGAATGTTGCAAAATTCTCCCCAACTGACTATGCACCGGCTACAAAATGGTGCAGCTCCTCCCTTAGCCAGACTGCCCCCTCCTAGTGACGCAACACTTTCAGCGTTGCAACTAGTCCGGTCAAGAGCAATGCAAGTACTTTCTGATTTCCCGAAATTACGGGAACTCCTCCCACTTTTTCAGTAAGCAAACAACCATAAGGAAACCAAGGGAGGCGATTCAACCATGTTGTTTGGGAAATGTTAATTGTTATGCTCTTGGTCAGACCAAGTCTCTAAGAGATTTGAACGTCAATGATAATCAGGGGTGAGTTTCTCAAAAGAGAAGTTGTTAGCCTGTTAGCAACTTCGGTAGTTGCCAATGGGAATATGCATTGAAAACAACAAAGTAGCTAACTAAGTAGCAACTTTTGTTTTGAGAAATTCACCCCAGGCTAGCAGTTCCCTGCCCTTCCATGTCTGGAACGACACAATGGGCTGGCTGGAGGTCTGGGCTGATAAGCACCTGATAAGAAATGATACCGCCACCTACAGTTCCCACATGCGCACACACACAATCAGGGTCTTTCTCAAAGCCTAGGCCAGTGTCCTTCCAAGTGTATCAGCCTAATTAGTCACGCCCAGTGATTGGATACCCTTTATTAGTCACACCCAGTGATTGGATATTCTGTAGAGTTCACCAAAAAGTATCCAATCACTGGGCGTGACTAATTAGGCTGATACACTTGGAAGGACACTGGCCTAGGCTTTGAGAAAGACCCTCTGTGTCCCTAGTGCAGTGTGCCCATGCTATCAATGCCCCCCAGGAAGAGTACCCATGCCCATGCCATCAATGGAACACCTCCAGTGTGATAATGCTATCATGGACTCCATGAAGCCTAATACACAGACATAGACAAACACACACACACACACGCGCGCACACACGCGCACACACACACGCGCACACACACGCGCACACATAGACAAACACACACACACACACACACACACACACACACACACACACACACACACACACACACACACACACACACACACACACACACACACACTCACAGACAAACACACACACACACACACACGCACACACACACACAGAAGCCTGATACCAAGACCCCTGGAGTCCGTGTGCCCACGTGCTCATAACCTGCTATCAGTGCCTCATCCAGTGTACCCACACATACCTCTCAGTCGGATACACAGATGTCTCTGTGTCGTGGCACAAGCCAGACACACACAAAACACACAACAAGGCCACCTTTAAGAAAGAACAAACAAACACACACACACATACACACACGTACACAGGCACACACATACACACACACACTGACTTGAATGTGACGTCAGTACAGCATCAGAGGTGAGAAGCCATTGTTGGAATGTGACAGTTGGCAGTTGGGCACACTCTGTTTCTCACTCTGTTTCTCAAAGACCAACACACACACACACACACACACACACACACACACACACACACACACACACACACACACACACACACACACACACACACACACACACACACACACACACACACACACACACACACACACACACACACACACACACACACTCACACATGTTATTTTTGTAGGTATGCAACTTCAGAGCAGAACAGCAGAGTCTGTGCATCTCTTGTCGTTGGCAGACGGGCACGCGGGCATG
Organism: Engraulis encrasicolus; assembly: GCF_034702125.1. NCBI lineage: Eukaryota > Metazoa > Chordata > Actinopteri > Clupeiformes > Engraulidae > Engraulis > Engraulis encrasicolus. Next base: position 33,127,956 of record NC_085867.1, on the reverse strand, counting down.
GATATTTAGGTCAGTGTGCTCTCTGTGACATAACGTCTGATTGGATGCTGAACCCTGCCCCCAACCCGACCCCTCTCCTCTCCTCTCACCTCCTCCCTTCCACAAGCCCTTGCCTCCCCTACCCAAACCTTGCAACCCCCCTCCCCTCCTCTCCTATCCTCTCTTCCCTTCTCCTCCTCCCCTCAGTGGCCGCTGGTCATTCATGTGTCATTATTAATTGCGGTGCACTGTAATGACCAGAATCTAGGCTGCACATCCGCTTGGATTTTCAAAGGGGCAGATGAGGAGTCCACGGGGGTAAAAAAAAAAAGGATTTACAACCCAAGTCACAAAATCTGACTCGTTTTTTTTTCTCGACTTCTTTCTAGACCTTTATTGTCAGTGCTTATTCTGTTGGAATGCCAGCTACTTCTGAAGTAAGATTAGAGTTAGGGGCATTGAGTCAAAATGGTTACTTACTATAACAACAAATCAATCAATTCAACAATAAAATCATAAAAAATACTGTATTATGCGTTCTCTGTTTCTCCATTTTGTGATTGCATGTTTGTTGTTGTTGTTTATTGGTTTGTGTGTTTGATCACTTTTCAAATATGTCTTCTGCTAGGATACCTGTCAGAGCAGATCAAATGGGACAAGTTTAATTTTTGTCCTCCTTCTGTTTGTATCTGTTTCTTTCATCTTTGTTTTTTTCCACCAAAGAAATGAGGGTTGGAATGTTGGCCCATTATGACATCAGCCACTCTAGAATCGGCACATGGCCGTGTCCAAACAGTTACAAAGTGAGGAGCCGCTGTTGCTTGATAGCACATGATGTAAAAGAGACAACATCTCTGCTCTCCCACCGCTTGAAACATACACGTACATCGCAAATGAGAAATTTGGAAAGATCACAGGCAAGTGTCATTACATATTCAGGCGACTCAAGACAGAGA
>NC_085867.1:33112021-33114521 GCF_034702125.1 Engraulis encrasicolus | reverse complement strand
CACAAGCCCAAACACACACACACACACATGCACGCACGCACACACGCGCACACACACACACACACGCACACAAGAACGCATGCATGCACGCACGTGCGAGCACACACACACACGTGCGCGCACACGCACATGCACACGCACACACACACACACACACACACACACACACACACACACACACACACACACACACACACACACACACACACACACACACACACACACACACATTAGTGATGGTAGTGGTAAGCCAGCCAAGTTCACTGCCATGTATTCTCAAATCCGCAGACATCTGTAGGTCAGGCAAATCCAATTTTTTAAAGAGGTCATGTACAGTAAAAAAAAAAAAACTGCCCACGGACCAAAGTCCCATCCTCTCGAAATACTCCCGGCACACTAATCATTTCATCCTCTAGAGAGAAGCTGTCAGTTACATCCTTCTTAAAACTACAGCAGAATTAACTTTTTAAAAATATATATTCTTGGGCTTTTATGCCTTTATTTTGACGGGAGAGTAAGCGAGTGTGACAGGAAATGAGAGGGAGAGAGAGTGGGGAAGGATTTGGAAATGAGTTTTGATTCGAACCCGGGTCCCCGGTGTAATAGTACGATGGCTTAGCTTAGCCCAAAGAACCGCTGCACCTCACAGTAGAGCAGTGTTTCTCAAAGTGGGGCGTAAGCCCCCCTGGGGTGGCGCGGAGGCATCGCAGGGGGGGCGTGTGACATCTGATTTTGAGTTTTTTTCTTCCAAGGAAATTATTTCCTGTCTCGCCAATAAGTCAATACATTTAAAGCCCTCGCCAAGATTATATTATTAATTGTCATGAATTTGAATAGCATAGGAAATGAACACGCATCTACATTCGGCTGCAGTCCCTCTTTGTTTAATCTCACCAGTCCTTTCCTTTCATTCTACGCAGCGATCGTAAAATCAGTCTGCGCGAGTACTGCTGTTGCTTTGGGGGAGGGGGCGGGGGGGGGGTGGGGGGGGGGGGGGGGGGGGGGGGGGGGGGGGGGGGGGGGTTGGGGGGGGGGGGGGGGTGTGGGGGGGGGGGGGGGGGGGGGGGGGGGGGGGGGGGGGGGGGGGGGGGGGGGGGGGGTGGGGGGGGGGGGGGGGGGGGGGTGGGGTGCGGAAGCATTCAGACCCTCTGAAGGGGGGAATGATGGGAAAAGTTTGAGAACCACTGCAGTAGAGTAACGTTTATTGTCACTACTGTAAGCCATTTACGACAATCCATAAACCAAAAAACAACATCAATATCAAACCATCTGGCTCAATAGCAGCAGGCAGTCATATGTTAACCCATTTTAGCCTGATAACTCGTATGTTATTTGACCTTTGGTGCCTGGAGACACATACTGTATATGCTGCATTCAGGCTCATGAGATTTTAGCTTTTTAAAAAATAAAAATGTGGGTATGTTACAGCTGAATGAACACATTCTAATGCAAGATGAGGGTCTTAGGGTTTAAATGCAAACTTATTTCATGTTTTTATGTGCATTAGAGGCTGAGATATTTAGGTTTTTATAGGCTGAGGGCAACTTTCCCAAGAAGGGCTTAGGCATTCAGCAGGCATTTTTTGCAGGTGCTTTAGGGCCTCAGCACACCGGCTCCGACAGCACTGCGGAGCACTTTCGCTTCCTACACAATTCCAACCCCCAAACCCAAATTCACACGAACATAGCATGGATAATCAATGGCCGGCTCCGACAAAATACAACTCGTCTCTAATCGCTTGCCGACATCCGCGCATGTCCGCGGACATCGGCGCCGGTGTGCGGGGTTGTATTGACAACAATGGAATCGAACTTTGGCGGAGCAGTGCTCAGCACTTTGTCGGAGCCGATGTGCGGAGGCCCTTACAATGGGTTAATCCATTACAGTCAGGGCCAAAATTGGCAACATTACCTGGCACAGGTAATGCGGTGCTGCCACCTTCATATGAAAGGAGGAACTGCAATTCTGGGGTGTTGTGGCGCAGCACGCTCACACATATGTGCCTTATATTGTACGGGCAACATCGCCCATGGAGACCCAGGTTCGAATTTGACCTCTGGCTCTGACATATCGCAGCCCTACCCCCATCTCTCTCTTCCTCTGGTATGTTGCTAACACATTTTGTTGTTATTACTAGTAATTACTGGTTATTACCATACCAATCCGTAATGTAAAGTGTTACCGGTATGTTACAGTTTTTTTTCAATTGCTAACAAGCGCTTACCCATACTTTGGATGTTTTTTCTAAACTCTTAACACAAACTACCACCTACCAAACACAATTGGCCAAACAGTTAATTTTCCTCTCAAAAGCACACCCTGTTAAATATACACAAAGTACTCATTTCAAAATAGACGCATCATTTTCTGTACACACTCACTTTACCAAAACACTAGAAATATAGCTCAAAATGAAATACGTCTGTCAAAAAATAACACTTGTTGTCATTTCACAAGGTACATTGAGTCAATCAAATTACACAACACTTCAAAACACTGG
>NC_085867.1:33099521-33102021 GCF_034702125.1 Engraulis encrasicolus | reverse complement strand
CTGGAAACAACAGCAAGACTACACAGTATTAAAACTGCATGATCACAATTAATTGTCTCCTAAGATAGCCGATCTCGAGGACGTTTGATCCTTAAAATAATCTGACAGTACCGGGGTGAGTGCCACGTTCAGATATTTGGGGGAATACGACAGCCAGCTTATCTTGCTTGCAGTCAACGTTAACATGGCTCAGGTTGTTTTAGGACAAGGCTAACCCAACTAAGAAACATAGCAGATGAAATGTCGTTATCATCAAGCAAGAGAGAACTTAAGGGGTAGGAATAGCTAAAGAAGCAACGTCTCTGCAGAGTTTGTGCTGCGAAAAAAAATGAACAGGATGCAGGTGAGGCAGAGAATCTTTTTCAGGATTGTAAGAGTTTTGATCTTGGTGAGAACCGCTAGGCCAAGTGCGTTTTCTTACAGCTGATGATAGCCTATTCTCCCCGACCCAAAGATAGGTTACTGTTTCCACTGTCAATTGGTCCATGTAGGCCGAATTGAAATAAATCCACTTCCACGTGATAAACTGACGTTTACTGTTTCTTCTCAAGAAGACATACCAATAGGTCCTACAAAATGTGTCATGAACCTAACTAAAATATCTGTAATGAAACATAAAAGGATCTCAGCTAAAGTCTGCGAGAAGCTCGGAGCTTCAGAGCAACATATGAGAACTGGTGCTCCCACGCCACGGTTCTTTGCGATCTGAAATAGAGTTCTTCAGCGGAAGCGGAAGCATGTAGTAGATTGTAGTCTTTCATGTTAGCATTTAAGGACGTCCTGGTTCCTATCGGCTTCCGGCCTCCATTGGGAATGAATAGGGGTAAATTTCAAATAAGCTCCGAGTGCAAGCAACCCGCGCTTAGCAAACCCCTCCCCCGCAAACTGACCGAGGGTGTTAAAAATATGCTGTAGGTATGACAAGGTTATCATATTTTTTGGTGTCAAACTTCGACATAAATACGATGATTTGCGTCCAATATGCTAAAACCCAACCGGAAACTTTTGGCGACTAACAGAAGCGGCGCCGTCAATGTACGTGGCGGAGGCTTGTACCCATGGCAAACCAACAGGAAAGTATGTAGTTTCGGAAGTTTTTTAATGATTCAAAAAGGGGTTAGCCAATAATTGAATTAAATCGTCATGATAATTAACATGTGAATACACCAACATGATGATAGATCCGTTCCACTAATGAGAAAGGGGATTGGCGGGGGACCACGCTAAAGTTACGTTGTTTGTCCGTGCAACTTATATTTTTTGGCCAAACCTGCATCTCTTATGATGTCCGTTTTTGCAATGTAAAAAAATCGCCATGGAACCGGTAGTTTCCAAACGCCGACATACAAAGTTGACTGTCAACCGCTGAAGAGGCTCTATGAAAGCCGGCTCGTCCCATATCTTAAAGCGACAGTACAACAATTTTTTAATACTAGGACTACAGAAAGACCAACCAAATGACCTATAACCTGTGAATTCTATATTGTTTTAGCTTTCCTATATAATATTCAACATTTTTAATCATGGAATACTGCCTATTTAATTAAATTATCAAATTTCAAGATTACATGATCTTTTTTAACAATATAAACTATTTTTTCTAATTTCATTTATAACTAAAGTCTATCTACTTTGGCTGCTACAAGGATTATAAAGATGACAGTGGGTTTTAATTGATTTAAGCATCTCAAATTTAGCCTATTAAATTTACTACTCATCATTTCCATTTCAATTTTAAGATGAGGATGACTCAGAGCCACAGACCTCTGCACATAGGGCCAGGTAGGCATAAGACTCTGATAATCCTCTGTGAATTGATACAGGTTTAAAAACTATCAAGGCTTTTATCTCATAATTTCATTTAATTTAGGGGCAGCCACATACACACATACATGAGGAAATGTAGGATCAGGAGACATTTAGGCAGGTGGCATAAGGCGAATTTCATCTCTGATTATGAATTAATAAGGTAGGAGCCTACAAGTTTAAAAACTAGCATGTCTATATCATCATGGTTTAACGCCATATTCCAGATACTAATACATATACAAAAATTTAATTAATAAGTATGACAATAATATACTAAACTTCTACTAGGCCTACTAACTCACTAAAAATAATAATACCCTATGGTGGTGCAGTTTCCTAAAAATTCTGAAGGCCGCTCATTATGTTGATGGTTTTTTTATTTTTTTTTGGGGGGGGGGAGGGGGGGGGGGGGGGTGGGGAGGGGGGTGGGGGGGGTGGGGGGGGGGGGGTGGGGGTTGGGGGGTTGGGGGGGGGGGGGTGGGGGGGGGGGGGGGGGGGGGGGGGGGGGGGGGGGGGGGGGGGGTTGTGGGGGCGGGGGGGGGGGGGGGGGGGGGGGGGGGGGGGGGGGGGGGGGGGGGGGGGTGGGGGTGGGGGGGGGGGGGGGAGAGGGGGCGCGGGGGGGTGGGGGGGAGTGTGGGCGAGGGGGGGGGCGGGGGGGGGGGGAGGGGGGGGGGGGGGGGGGGGGGGGGGG
>NC_085867.1:33092021-33097021 GCF_034702125.1 Engraulis encrasicolus | reverse complement strand
ATGTCATAAATTTGTTATGTCACAGCAAGACATTCAATGTTTTTCTGCCAAACAAATGTAATGTTATTTTCATAAACCATGGCATCGTTGTATACTTATTGAACATATTAAGGTGCTGGTTACAAGTACAGTATGTGGATATTTTTAAAAGCAGATATACTTTTAATAAACATGACATGTGGATAAAAATAAAAACTCCATTGTGAAAGGTGTGTCTTAGCCCGCAAAATAGGATATTTTTAAAACCAGAGTTTTGAAATGCATTTTCTGTTATGTGTAAATCAGAGGTCAAAGCCATTGTCTTTTCGAAAATGTCCTTATACTGTATCTACATGTAAAGAGCTTCTAGGTAGAGAATCTAAGAGTGCAGCAACCAGAGATGGTTAATCTGGCCTGCTTTTTAAACAGCTTCCGACTACTCCTGCATCTGCACTGATTTGGGGTGACCAACAGATCCACTCAGGCTTTCTGGACAAACACAACACTTGTGTGGGACACACATGCACATACACACACATGCACACACGCATATACACTCGCACACACACACACACACACACACACACACACACACACGCGCGCGCGCGCGCGCGCATGCGCACTCATGCTCACACTCACAACTCACACACAGAAATACACAACCACTGCAGCACACTCCACAACACTCATTACTAGCAATGTTCCATTCATTCATACATTTATTCATTGCCCTACATGGAGCTCATAAACTTTAAAACCCACGTCAATTTCCCTTCAGAAATGTCATACTATACCAGTAATATAATCAACAACAACAAAAAACAATGTTTTTAGAGCCCTTGTTTTGGAAATTACCTTAAGGCACAGGAAAGCGATTATGACATTTCTCGAACAACTGCATTTCAGCACTTTCAAGTCTTTTTCCACCGAGCTAATATAGAGCCCTGTTATTGCCTAACCATGGTATACCTTTGTACTTTTCATAGCTTTTCTCTCTTGTTTTGCTTTTTTTAGTGAAACTGTTCGTGTCCTCCACACACAGACACAGACACAGACACACACACGCACGCACGCACGCACACACACACACACACACACAGGAAAGTGGACACACAGTCATAGACAGAAATGTGTTCTTAACCCAAAAATAATTTTCATAAGCTCAGTCATGCAAACAATCCTGTGTGTGTGTGTGCATGTGTGCATGTGTGCATGTGTGTGTGTGTGTGTGTGTGTGTGTGTGTGTGTGTGTGTGTGTGTGTGTGTGTGTGTGTGTGTGTGTGTGTGTGTGTGTGTGTGTGTGTGTGTGTGTGCGCGTGCGGTTGATTTGCGGGTCAAAAACTAAAACAAAAACTCAACAAGAACTAAAAATGACATTTGCCTGAAGCTGAAAATCACAGCTGAGGTATGTGACCACAACAAAAGGGCACAACTAAAAAAACTAAAAAAACACACACACGCACACGCACACACACACACACACACACACACACACACACACACACACATACACGCACGGGCGCGCGCGCGCACATACACACACACACACCAGAGACAATGTGATATAGATTGGTTTAGAGAGGCATCAGGTAAAATGACACAGAAGCGCGGAGACATGCAGGAACCAGCAGAACAGTAGGGTGGTGAGGGTGGAGGGGGAGGGGTGATACAAACAGCAGAACAGTGAAGTGAGAGGGGTGGGAGAGCAAAGGAGAGCGACGAAGTGAAAAGAATGGCAAAGAAAGAAAGAAAGAAAGAAAGAAAGAAAGAAAGAAAGAAAGAAAGAAAGAAAGAAAGAAAGAAAGAAAGAGAGAAAGAAAGAATGAAAGAACGAATGAATGAACAAACAAATGAAATGAAGAAAGAAAGAAAGAAAGAAAGAAAGAAAGAAAGAAAGAAAGAAAGAAAGAAAGAAGGATGGAAAAAGGAGAGAGACACGTGACAAGAATGCGAAAAGTGTGTGCTTGTGAGGATTTGAGTGTGCGACTTCAAGGCTGTGGCCAGGGTTGCCAGATGAGGCTGACGATTTCCAGCCCAAAAAATGCTGAAAACCCACCTGGAATCACTAAATCCCACCCAATTCTATTGATTCTATGGCAAAAAATTAGGCATTTTTTTTCTCCAAAATCCATTTTTACCCGCAGACGGCCATCCTGCGCAGCCCAATTGGGCGGGAAACCACCCAATCTGGCAACACTGGCTGTGGCACTATCAAGGGAAGCATCCTTGACTTTGAGAAATAGCCATTGTCATGTCATGTCGTTTTTGACCTTGTCTGCCTACTAGTTGTCTGCTTAGTTTTTTGCTCCCTGAGATTTATCCATCCCCTCCAACAATGTTCTGTACCTGTGCTTGTTTTCCTGGTTTTAGTAATTGTCTTCTGAGCCTTTTGTAATTTTCTTCGACCTCTTCTCCTGTAGCCTAGGGTTCCCCACTCCAGCCTATCCAGACAGTAGTAGTAGTAGTAGTAGTAGTAGTAGTAGTAGTAGTAGTAGTAGTAGTTAGCGCTGATCTAAAACCCGGAGGATCCGGTTGGAGAGCCGGGTCAAGACCTCATCCGAACAGACCGGATGGCTGTCGTGCATTGATCGGGTCAGACGGCATTTCATTAATATGTCAACAAAATGGCAGTTACAGCGCGAGAAATTGTGAAACCGGAATATATCCTCTTTAGTTGACTACAACAGCCATTCTCTAATCTCCCTAGATTCAGTCACGAACACTCTGAGTAAAACTGAACCAACTCCCGCCTCGTCATTCATCGAGCCTGTATGATCCGTCCAGCCTGTTGTGGCCAATTGAGTCGCGGATCCCCGCTCCCTATGTGTGTGTGCTTCTGACTCTGTTGAGGTCTACATTTCTAAATGTTAACAGTGCTCTGCCAACGCTTTAACATCTCAGTCTGTAGGCTACTCTTAGGGAAATTATAGTCTACAGACGTGACTCTACTATCACTCACTGCGTTACAGCGTACAGTCTTTAAAGCCACTGCTGTCACTCCCCTCGTCCAAGTCACTCAGCAGCGGCGCCCTCGGCGACAAGGTGAGACGAATCCTGAATGAGTTGTTGGTAACAGCGAATCCCCTACGGATCGGATCAACGCTTAAGTTTCGTTTTTGCCACGAGTGTGCGAGTCGCAAGGCAACTCGGCAGCGGAAGCGAGTGGTCATCTGCTGCTCGCCTCCTGACTGTCCCTGCTCAACTAGACTTCTGCTTCCAAATATTTGACTTTTAGTCTTCTTAAATACAAACACACACATTATTTATTGCAAAATAAGGAACATGCCGTTTCACTGCTGCCAAAGGCTGTTCGAGTTGTGGGTGCATGTTTAGTGAGGAGACCCAGGTGGGTCGGATCTCAGCATGAGTTTAGGAACTGTGACATTCATAAAGTGAGTTTTGTTGATCAAACTGTCTTACTCTTTGATTTATCAACGTGAATTGATAAATGGAACAACAAAGGCGAGGCGCATAGCTACTTAACGGCAGAAACGTTTAAAAAAATACATTATTATTATTTATTTTTATTTATTTTAAATAGGCCTAAGTGATCCGTGTGATCCGAGTGATCCGTCTAATCCGGATACCCTCCTTGGAATGATCCAATCAATCCGGACGCCTCAAAGATTCGAGTTAAGCACCTCTAGTAGTAGTAGTAGTAGTAGCCTTTATTTGTCCCAGTATGGGCAATTGTTTTGCAGTAGTGGTACACCTCTCACACCCGCACACACACACACACACACACACACATATAAAACATTTAACAAACATAAATAACCGTTAAAAACGCATAAAAAGGTGGAGGGGTTAAGATAAATGAGTAATCTAAAAGAAAGATCTACAGAGTAGGGCTTAAAATAGCTAAACATACAACTCATGGCTATCTATGCTTCCTAGTGGAATTTAGCAGCTGAATAGCAGAGGGTAAAAATTAATTCTTATAGCCAATCTATTTGTCCTAGCTAATGGGCAGAATTTACCAGAAGGTAAAAACTGGAATTCCAGTTATTGCAGGTATTAGGGACTGACAGAGGAAAACATGCTTTGCACATTGCCGGATATCACTCTGTCCCTTTTTCATTGTTTTTTTTTAGATGGATATACTTGAGTTCTTGCATCAGCAGTAATGGGGCTCCAAGTTCTTTTCTGTATGAATGCTTACGTTGAGCAAAAATGGGTCTCGCTTTTCCCTGAGCAAGAAATGCTGATAGCTGATAGTGCGTGTGTGTGCGTGTGCGTGTGTGTGTGTGTGTGTGTGTGTGTGTGTGTGTGTGTGTGTGTGTGTGTGTGTGTGTGTGTGTGTGTGTGTGTGTGTGTGTGTGTGTGTGTGTGTGTGTGTGTGTGTGTGTGTATGTGTGTGTTTGCGTGCGTGCGTGTGTGTGTGTGTGTGTGTGTGTGTACGTGTGTGTGTGTGTGTTTGGGGGTAATATCAGGTATCAGGTGGTTGCAAATTTCACAAAAGCGCCTATCCTATGCTGGAAGCAACTTCTCACAACTTCTGTTCCATTCCCGACACAGTGTCTTTAGTCAACAAGAACCCATTCAGAATGTGTGTGTGTGTGTGTGTGTGTGTGTGTGTGTGTGTGTGTGTGTGTGTGTGTGTGTGTGATATATATATATATATATATATAGAGAGAGAGAGAGAGAGAGAGAGAGAGAGAGAGAGAGAGAGAGAGAGAGGGAGAGAGAGAGAGAGAGAGAGAGAGAGAGAGAGAGCACATGTGTGTACTGTATGTGCATGTGTGTTGTATGAATGTGTGTGTGCAGGCGGTGTGAAAGACCTTACACGCAAATGCACACAGCATGTGTGTGTGTGTGTGTGTGTGTGTGTGTGTGTGTGTGTGTGTGTGTGTGTGTGTGTGTGTGTGTGTGTGTGTGTGTGTGTGTGTGTGTGTGTGTGTGTGTGTGTGTGTGTGTGATAGAGAGAGAGAGAGAGAGAGAGAGAGAGAGAGAGAGAGAGAGAGAGAGAGAGAGCACATGTGTGTATTGTATGTGCATGTGTGTTGTATGAATGTGTGTGT
>NC_085867.1:33019521-33082021 GCF_034702125.1 Engraulis encrasicolus | reverse complement strand
TGCACTAATACTATGAACGTTTTAAAATTAATACTTGAAAAAGTCAGCCGCCTTTCTTTCACAGTGAAATCGCTAAATACGTCTGAATGACATAATTATAACGTGCTCTGAGCGGGCTACAATAGCAAATACTAACAAATGAAAGTGGAAATGGTCGAGCTCAGAGAGAAATCCTCAACGCTCCAGTCATGCAAGGAGTCAAAAGGGTGTCCCCTGATGCATGTCTCCAGTGTTGCCAGATTGGGCGGTTACCCGCCGAATTGGGCCACTTGGGATGGCCGTCTGCGGGTAAAAACAGGAAAAAATGGCTATTTGGCGTTTTTTTCTGCCGTTTTATGCCCACAGAAATCAATGTAATTTGGGTGAAATGTAGGGCATTCTGGCGGTTTTTGAGAACCTTTTGGCCGGGATTTGATCACACACATCTGGCAACACTGCATGTCTCCACAGATGCCCTTTGGCATGGTTATGCTGATGATGGCTCAGTGCCAAAATATAAGCACGCAACATGCCAGAAAATATCAAGTAGCGAGTGTAAAGCAGCTGCGTTGCACTCCTCATCTGCACTCTTGGACTACATGCTCAAACTGCTGTATGTAATAGTGAGCTGTATATGGTTATTATTATGTGTACTGTAAGTATGTGTGTAATGTGTCGTGGGCAATGTCTTTTTGTATTTATGTATGTGTGTATGCTATTTGACACCTTAATTTTCCCCTGGGATCAATAAATGATACTCTACTCTACTCTCTACTCTAAACAATATAGAATGTACGTATGTTGGACATGGCAGTGATGTCACATGCAGTGATGCATTTTATTTTATAACAAATACGTACAGCCATATGCTGATGCTACACACTTGTAAAAGACTGTATTGTGTCAGGGTGTGTGTGTGCGTGGGTGTGTGTGTTTGTGTGTGTGTAGGCATGTGTGTTATGATTGTGTATGTGTGTGGCCAGACAGGCCAAGTAGTTCCTTGTATATTAGACAGAGTTTTTATATACTGACGGAGACAGAAAATAAACTACATATTTGTCATCTGTGTGTGTGTGTGTGTGTGTGTGTGTGTGTGTGTGTGTGTGTGTGTGTGTGTGTGTGTGTGTGTGTGTGTGTGTGTGTGTGTGTGTGTGTGTGTCTGGGAAACTGCCCTACATTTCAACCAGATGTCACCAAACACAGAAGGGGGCCGCAGAACACCCATACACACTCTCTCTCTCTCTCTCTCTCTCTCTCTCTCTCTCTCTCTCTCTCTCTCTCTCTCTCTCTCTCTCTCTCTCTCTCTCTCACACTCACTCACTCACTCACACACACACACACACACGGTGGAGGCAGTGTGTGGTTGTAGGGTCGGGTCTGGTCGGGGTGGGGTGGGTTCGGAGTTACTGACATGCATAAGTTCATGAGTTAGCATTTCTCTCAGCTAGCTCTGACATGTGACTTGTGCAAGTTTCCAGAAAACCCATGCCAATGCCAATGCCAATCCAACCTGCGCTGCTCCACACACATACAATTGTACAGTATCATGTCAGGATGAGCTGGGCACTCTGATTGACAGACACACAGTCACAAGGGGGATTAAGGAAAATACATAATCTGCCTGCAGCACAAAGTGATGCTTTCCTCTCCACAGTTTAGCTTTTGGCTCCAATGTTGGACTGGTCTAAAGCAACTGCACAAAAAGGGAGACACACTGAGAGGGTATTTGAGAGACACCATTTCACTACAGACTTTTACCATAAAGATCGAAATGTAAATTCACATACAGTACGTTTAGCCAAAGCACATACAAAGCATAGTATAATGCTGTATTTGTCCGCAAAAGGAGATACACTTCAAGCCTGATGGAGTATCTTAGCGACACCATTTTCCAACATACTTTTACCGTGTATGATCAGTATGATCAAAATATAAATATATACATGCAGTAAAAATATGCATCAATAAATGACTGCCATCACACTGTAACACAGTAATGCAGTTCTTTGCATTTTTAGACTCCTAAGACATGCCCCATTTATAAATTTGGTGTTACCAGAATGGCATTGACCAAGAGCTCTATGTAATGCTGTTGTAGTTGAGCAGCGGAGTAATAATACGTATTGTGTTGGTAAAGTCTTTCCGATAACAACATGGAGGAACAGTGTGCATTTTGAGGCTACACACAGGGAGGATCCATGACGAACAAGCCTGAGTAAAATGCTGTGTTGGGGAAGAAAGGAATCACCGGAGCATCTTCAGATTTGGAAAATAACTTGTTTTATTGGGTAAGCGCCGAGACTAACGTTTCGACGTTCACACGTCTTCTTCAGAGTCTTGACTCTGACTCTGAAGAAGACGTGTGAACGTCAAAACGTTAGTCTCGGCGCTTGCCCAATAAAACATTTTCCACATCTGAAGATGCTCCGGTGATTTCTTTCTTCCCCTGCATTTACCAAGTCCTTTCCCGAGACGCACCAGATTGTGAAGTGCAGGAGCGCGGAGGATATCTCTCTTTGCTACGTAAAATGCAGTGATCTTAGTCTTATTCTCAAACTAGTAGTGTTGGTACACAGACTGAACCATACTGTGCCCTTTGAACTTTTCTCTTCTGGATCCACCTTATTCGGTGTCTAGAGCGCAAGAATGGAGTTTTTTTCACATCATTGATTCAATGCATTCCAAGGAAGTATAAGTAACATCCCGTGTCATAGACATTAACTTACATGCCACTGTTTTCTATGGAAAGCGTTAGACGTTTACACATGCTTCACTTAAAAAAAATAACTTTTTTTTAGACGTACTGTAATTGCAAAAAAAAGGGATATAGCCTGCTATCTCGACTGTTAAGAATCATTTGACATCCAAGCACCAAAAGTAGCGATGAGTGTTGTATATACACATCCAAGTCATCAGGTGTGGGCACAAAGGCGCGTCAAAATAAGTGAAAAAATCACAGCACCTCTGCTTCCGCCAGACGACCACATGGGTCGCAAACTCTCAACAATAAAGCTGGGAGCACAATCGGTGTGCGGTGATTGAATGAATGAATGATTTATTTCTCTTCACACCATCATTTAGACTTTCAATTACATGTCATGAACAAGTACATGTGTGTGGAGAGAAAGCGTTCCCATAAGAAGCTAAATACAAGCTTGATTCTTTCACTATGTCCAAAAACATAGATCACACAAACAGACTGATGTCCAAGGCATGTTCAAAACACCACTCGAACAATGGCCGATATGATAGACGTTGGCCGTGGGCATTAGAACGCCATGCCATAATCTTCTTATAGACCACCGGTCAAGTGTCAGTTGGCGAGCGCATCCATACCAACCGCCTTACAAACACGCACATGGACAGCGTCAGAGAAAAAGTGTGTGTGTGTGTGTGTGTGTTTGTGTGTGTGTGTGTGTGTGTGTGTGTGTGTGTGTGTGTGTGTGTGTGTGTGTGTGTGTGTGTGTGTGTGTGTGTGTGTGTGTGTGTGTGTAAGAGAGCGAGGTGGGGGGGGATAGACTGAGAGAGGGAGACAGTGCGAGAAGGGGGGGGGGGCAGAAAGATAACAGCCATATTTTTGGAAACAGTTAACATTCCAAAACACTAGGCTGGTAAAAAGTCTCTGCCAGCCATATGTAAACAAGCAAGAGAACCCTCCGATTTTCCATTCTAGAATCTTATGATGTCATAAAAGAGTACTCACCTAAGATTGACGGCTCCGAGGGCTGTCACAAATAGGCATGACCCTCAGATCACATGAACGCTCTTGTAGACACATACACACACAGACACACGCACACACTCCTCAGAGTCGAGGCTCAGAGTTCACAGGAGCAGGTGTGTGTGTGCGTGGAAGTGTTAGTGCGCGAACGTGTGCATGTGTCAAATTATCCAAGCATTCCGTCAGTCACTAATAACAAGACAAGAGAAGCCGAGAAGAACGAAGAGAAAGGGAGAGAAAAATGGAGGGGGGAAAAAAAGAGAAAGGTCCCAGACGATGCACTGTACTCTTCTACTCTCCTCCCTGCACGCACAGCACTTGCATGCAGACGGATAGATAGAGAACAATCCAGAGAGAGAGAAAGAGAGAGAGGGAGAGAAAGAGAGAGAGGGAGAGGGAGAGAATGTTTGTGACGCGGCTGGCTAAGACCCTCCCACATTCTGTTCACCATCCCGCTCCTGCTCCCTCCCCCCCTCCAATCCTAACTACAGTTTAATCCCTCTCGCTAACTCTCTCTCTCTCTCTACCCCGCACCACCACACCCACCCACCCTCCTGTAACTGTCTCCCTCCCCCTCTCTCTGCCTCTCTTTAACCACCCCCTCAACACACACCAACAGTCTTCTGTGTCTTTCTCTCTCCAACTCTAAATTAAATGGCTCGCTGACACTCTCTACAACTCTGCTCAGCCTTAACTCACTCTCCCAATCCATCTCTCCCTCCAACTGTCTCTATAACCCACTCCCCCCTCCCACCCTCTGACTCTCTCTCTCTCTCTCTCTATAACTGCTCTCCCTCCATCCCTCCACCTCTCTCCCTACACTTTGCTCACCCTCAACTGCCCCCACCCCCCACCCCTCTCCCCGACCAGTCAGTGCATCCCTCTGCTCTGCTGGGCTGCCAGGTTAGTGTGCTGTGCTCGAGGTTAGAGGAGCACAGCGATTACAGCTGGCTGCGTTTGAATGGCTGTGAATGCCTGCAGCAGCAAACTGGAGACACAGTAGATTGACACCATTAGCATCCGGGCGGTGTGTCCCCCCGGTGTGTCCCAGTCAATGACTTCTCTGTCAGTGTTTCTGACCAAACGTGTGGAAAATGTGCTAGTCTAAATGTGCTATCCAGGGACTCGTTGTGAGACACATGTGACTATCTTGAGGTGTGTTTCTCAAAAGCGTAGTTCGAGAAACGCACCCCTGATTTGGAACGCAACTGTAAGTTGCAGAGTGCAGTTTCACATGAAATATGGTATGAAAGCCAAACAAAATGAAAAGGTTATAATAATAATAATAATAATAATAATAATAATAATAATAATAATAATAAACTTTATTCACAGACTCAAGGTCCAAATACAATACAATACATTATAAAAGACATACAAAACATAAAAAAAACTTGAGATTCCTAAGAATAGCTTGAAATGTGGGCACATTTACAGAGACAAACAGAGTACTTGCACTTTCCCACCTGGGAGCCTTAAGCAAGATTCTAAGAGCATCATTAAGCAAGATTCTAAGAGCATCATTGTACGCCACCTTAATCTTATTTATATACAATTATGCTGATGCAAGTATATTAGAATGCCCACCACGGCTCCACTCTATTCAGCTGGACCGATTTGAAGCAGCAACTGTCGATTCGCAGAACCAGAACACAGCATTTCCTGGCTGTAACTACCAATCAGAAACAGCCACTCTATACCACATGACATTGAGTGGGCATTTCTGAGAGGCAGTTACGACCAGGAAATGCTGTGTTCTGAATCTGAGAATCGGCAGTTGAACATACTTCAAATCCACTGAACCATGCTGTGCCATAGAACAGTGGTTCCCAAACTTTTTGTGTGAAGTCAGTACCACCTGAGAAAATATTGAGCTCTCCGAGTACCACCTTGACAACCAACATTGGGATATCGCAGTAAAGGCCTTCTAAATTCACTTTTGCCAGTCAATATAGGAGAGGTTCATAATGGCATCAACAGCTACAGTCACATTCAGTGCAAGTTTGTTTTTAAATGTCTTGCTTGCCTAGTAGGCCTATTATTCTGCATTACGTTTTCAGATTCATACAATTCAATATTACAAAATGTGAGACCAAAGAGACATTTTCATTTGCAACAACGTGATCAGCCAAAAAATATAAAATCTTCTACCACCAGAGATGTCTCAAGTACCACCAGTGGTACACGTACCACAGTTTGAGCACCACTGCCATAGAATGTAAAGTCTATTCTCCCATCAGTGGACTCACCAGAGACACAGTACAGTGGAAGGGTGTAAAGGCACATAACCCCACATGCTGTAGCTCCAAGGAGCTTAACCAATGCCCTGTGCCTAAAGAACCGCATGGTGCCTGTCAAAGTGGAAGACTAACTTGCATGGGGAGAAGAGGGATGGCAAGGTGGGTGCTTGAAGGCAATAAAAAACAAATAGCTCAAGGGGCTGTAACCAATATCCTGCACACTAGCTTAATGGTGTGTATACTTACTTGCATGGGGAGAAGAGACACTCCAAGGTCGAGGTGCATGAAGGCGCCTTACCTCACATAGTAGCTTCAAGGACTGTAACCAATATCCTGTCCCTAAATAAGTGAATGGGGTGTGCCCCAGGAGCAGACTTACCCACATGGGTTGCGGAGACACACCAAGGTGGGGGGGCTCTCAGGTGCTTGGTCCTGCCCATTTCTTCTCCCAAGAGATAGAACCACCCAGACGAGACCTATAGCACACATACACACACAGACACAGACACAGACACAGACACAGACACACACACACACACACACACACACACACACACAAACACACAGACACACACACATATACTGTATATATATGCATCTGGACATGCATATGCAATGTGGACACACATAAAGTACAGTCACACACAAATGTGACTTTTGACTACTGCTGCCTTTGCACTTGATTTCTTATGCATGCATGCTTAGCTACACACGCACATGCACACACTGTACATGCACGAACGCACGCACGCAAGCCCGCACACAAACGCTCATGACATGACAATTACACCCTGCCTTTTATACTGACACACATAACCATGGGCAAACGCCCACACATGCAGCCACACACATATACATACACACACACACACACACAGCTTCACACACACACATTACACATCAGTTTTGCTCTCGTGAGCAGCTGAAGGCATGCTTTAGACTGATCCAGATGGTCTGTGTGTTATGTAAAGCTGTGAAAGTAACCAACCAACCCCCCTTACACACACACACACACACGCGCACGTGCACGTGCACGCACGCTCACACACACACACACACACACACACACACACACACACACACACACACACACACACACACACACACACACACACACACACATTTTACGTCTTTATTTGGATTGACAGATAGGCATTTATCATAGCATAAGCCACATTTTATAGGAGTTTTACACAAAGCTAAAAGGATCTGCTCACTGAGTGTCTTAAGGATACATGTGGCACCTGCGTCTCCAAATGAAAAGGCTCCCAATAATGCTGGATACTGAGCAGACACACACACACCAGCACAAATACACACACACACACACACACACACACACACACACACACACACACACACACACACACACACACACACACACACACACACACACACAAACATACACACAAGCACACACAAACACACACACAAACACAAACACACTCACACACATACAAACAGCGCTGCATAAAACATACAGCACACTGATCGCAAAGCAAGCAAATAGACTACAACATGAGGAGTACTACCAAAATAATAACTACAATGATAACTACAAAAAGCATATCAACTGCATGACAAGGTCTCAGCACAGGTCCGTTAACATAATGTGTGTGTTTATGACAGAGAGAGAACAATAATTGTTTACTGTGTGTTTTTGTCTGTGACTTTTGAGGAGTGAGTACTAGAAAGTACTCTTTCTAACTCACTAACCTCCTTCACCACCTCTGTAACAACTGCCAAGATGGCCTACTACAACAACAAAATCAATAACACTATGGTAACTGTTTTAAACCTTCAAATCATTGCTCATACCTTGTGCCCCTCCAGACAACTTGTCACTTTTTTCACTAAAGATTCGAGATTCAAGATTCAAGAAGTTTATTGTCATTGTCATTGAAGGCAATGAAATGGTGGGTGGAGCAACAACACTGCGTAATTTCAATTATAAGCTTAGTATTTAACCAAAAAGTAGTCAGAAGTGCTTGATATAAATTATAAATTCATATAAATTAATAAAGTACATTACAAAGTATAATAATACATTTATAATAAATTATTAAAGCAAATTAATCAATAAATGAGATCCCCCTCCCCACAATTCAAGGTTAACCCCCAGTGCTGTTGATATATTTTTTGAAAAGGTGCACCCCCAAACCCCCCCCCCCCCCACACACACACACACTACTATGTATAAATTAACAAATCAATAAGATCTTAAGTGCCCATCCCTTAAAAAAAATAAGCACAGAAGAACACTAGTCCAGTCCTATGTAAGACTAGAATTAAGCAGTCTAATGGGCTCAGGGTACAGGCTATAACAAAGTCTTGTAGTTCGTGCCTGTAAGGACCTGTACCTTCTGCCTGAGGGCAGCTGTTGGAGCAGGTGGTAACCAGGGTGGTGACTGGTTGGTACCACGCACTGATGAAGGCTTGATAGCCGAAACGCGTTTGCTGGTAATATAAATAAATAATGAGACGCAGTTTGTGAGTGCGGATTTTTTATTCCTTAAGTTGATCCATTTTGTCGCGCACCCAAAGACTTTCGTTTTTCCAAGAAGTTGAGCGCGTCCTTTGCCTAAACTTGAAGCAGGGTGGTGACAACATTGGTGAAAAGATGGTGAAAAAAGCAATTATGCGACACTGCCATCTCCTCTGAAAACTCACCTCGGGAAACCAAAAGCACTGCTGAAACACTCTTCCAGTTTACTTCACCCTGTGAAGGCGATGTCTCTGAACTCATCACCTTGAGCTGTCCCACTACCTGCCTACTGGACCCAGTGCCCACAAACCTGCTTCAAGAAATTGCTGCAACAGTGGTCCCAGCAATTTCAATAACACTCCCCTCTGGCACCGTCCCTTCTGAGTTCAAACAAGCAAAGGTAACACCTCTACTCAAAAAGACTACACTCAACCCAGCATGGGCTGAAACTGCCTAAATCAGAACAGACTATTAGACCCAAAAAAATCTGGCTTGTGTGTGCGTGCGTGCCGACAACACACATTTGGCATGGATGAGACATGATGAGACAAATAGGCAAGGGATAACCCCTGCCCACCCCCCACCTCGCACCCCAATTCAAAGCAGTTTTGCCCTTTATTAGCAAATACAAAACTCCATTAAATATTCAATAACTTTTAATGTGAAAGGAAGCCTGGCCTAATCTCCCACCCACCCATTGTGTGTGTGTGTGTGTGTGTGTGTGTGTGTGTGTGTGTGTGTGTGTGTGTGTGTGTGTGTGTGTGTGTGTGTGTGTGTGTGTGTGTGTGTGTGTGTGCGTGTGCATGTGTGCATGCGTGTGTTTGTGAGTGCGCGCATGCGTGTGTGTGTGTGTGTGTGTGTGTGCGTGCGCATGTGTGCGTGTGACTGAATGAGACCACCCACCCTCAATAAAAAAAATTATCACTCTAATTAAAGACTCCCTGTAGAGACCTCGACTTTACCAGTGGGACATGCCACCCAGCCACCCACCCACCACAAAAAACGCAAGCACGCACGCACGCACGCACGCACGCACGCACGCACGCACGCACGCACGCACACCTCAGTCAAAGGCTCATACAGAGCCAGTCCATCACACATGCATGCATGGCACGGCAAGACACGGCACGGCACTTGAGCTAAAAATAGCTAGCGGCGTACAGAGTGGAACAGGGTAGAACGCAGTAGAGTTCAGGTGCTACTGGGAATACAGTGGGATAGCAAGCGGGAGTGGTGAAGCTACGCTACTACACTGTGTTCTGCTTTTATAATGGGCCTGCTCTACTTTACACATGTGTGTCTGGCCAGTCGTTGACACGACACAGCCATGTTTGAAAGTGTGCGCCTGTCCGTGTGTGTGTGTGTGTGTGTGTCTGTGTGTGTGTCTGTGTGTGCCTGTGCAGACTGATTTATGCAATCTGAATTATGCATCTGTGTGTGTGTGTGTGTGTGTGTGTGTGTGTGTGTGTGTGTGTGTGTGTGTGTGTCTGTGTCTGTGTCTGTGTCTGTGTCTGTGTCTGTGTCTGTGACTGTGTCTGTGTCTGTGTCTGTGTCTGTGTCTGTGACTGTGTCTGTGTCTGTGTGTCTGGTGGTATTTCTGTGTATTTAATTTGCAGCTTTGTGTAATCTCTAGTGTTAATGTTATTAATAAATGAGCTCCCTCTATTCCTCTCTCCGTCTCCAAACCACACTTTACTACACACATTATACTCTCTGCACTGGGATGGAGTGCTAGATGATGTACTAAAACAATACCTTTTGCCATTGTGAGATCTAACAAACTTACCCAAATAGTGAAATTTGTCAAAGGGGGGTGTGTGAAATTAGATGCAGGTATGTGCGACAGATATGAACAGATATGACACAAACTGCAAAGCTTTAAAGGTAGGGTTGGAGATCTTTGAAAAACGGTTCCTGTGAGCTATATTTTTGAAAATACACAGCCCGCCTCTCCCTTCAGCCCTCCCCTCAAAGCCACGCCTTCAAAACACATGAACGCGCATGCAGTCTGTCAAGTGTTCGGATTATCCCGGGAACCCACGAGAGCTCACGAGGGGGCGGGCTAGAAGCCACGACAAATCGATTAGCCAAGCTAACTTCCAGCCATGGCACTGTCTCCGGCTACGGTAAGAATGTTCAACATCACAATAAACGCACAGGCCGTCATGGTTGCCATTTCAAGAAATATTGATGACAGTAGATGTATACTAGATTAGTTATTGAACTTGACTTGATACGTGTTACTTAGATATCTCATTCTAACTTCCTAACACTGATGACAGATGCTATACTGTCATCCCTAGACAGTAGTTCTAGCCAGTAGCTACAGTACTGACACATGGATTTATTTTGACAGATGTGTACCGCAGTATACATTTTACTATTGTATTTATATATACCCGACACCACAATCCGTAGTGTTTTAGGCTATGACTTCAGATTTCACTTGGGTTGTCGCACGCGCAGACACAGGGACAGAGGGAGTAAAGAAAAACAACCGAACTGAACAACGCTAATGAAATTGTTTTGGCTGACGATATTTTCATATGCTTTAGACCTTCCACGACCACGAGAGCTCCAGCTCTGACTTTCCTGGCCCATCACAATCATAACGACCTAACAGCCCAGTAGGACCGATGGCCAGAGATGGAGGAGGAGGAAGATAGACGCAGCAGAGGTCGGGGGTATTGATTAGGGAGACTCCAACAGAATTGACGCCCTGCTAACTGTATGTACATTCATCCCTCAATAACATTATGTCCTGCTGTATTCCTCCAGATGTGTAAGTATTGTAATGGATGTTATCACAACGGATGTACTCTATATCGCAACACGAGTAGGCTACAGTACACCTGTTGTGATAACCATTACAATATTTCTACTCCTATGAGTAGTAGTGTGATATTACATGGTTGTAGGTACACAACACCAGTGGTAGTTCAAGTACATCCATAAAAGCCCATCTACTTCATACATCTGTGTAACCCCTGGCACAACACCAGTTTGTAAGAAATTGACTGAAAACGTTGTATGCATATAATTGGCACATCTTTATTTATATACACAATAATGATTGCTTATGTCCATATTGGTCTTATTGTCAATAGAGTTATTTAGTCCCCATCATCAAATAGAAAATGCACTACATAAAATGTATTTATTGCTTTGCAGGCCTTGATTCAATCATTGAATTTGAAGCAATCCCATCGGTTACTGCAGCGTGCCCTGACCCGTGACCCCAGTTTGATGTTCGACCTGGCACATGACATCTGGTCCTCAGTCACAGCCCAGTAGCACAACCAACCTGGCGCCTCTGCGCAATCTGTAAGGAGATGCCCATGAACATTGAAAGGAAATGCTGTGGTGTTCTCAGTTTTGATAAGACTTTGGGCTGATGTAGGACCAGGTGAGAGAAACGGTCTCTTCAGGCATGCAGCCTACAGACAGTATGGGGCACTTGAACAGGGCTGACGTTGTAATACACAGTACAATACCCAGGATTAGCCAGGGTTACCCTGCTCCACTAGAGCAATATAAAAAGGTTTATACAGAGTACGGTATAAAACACACAAACCGGCAGTGTGCAGAGTTTTATTATTTTTCATTATCTGTAGGAGCATTCATCTGTACATCTCACCTTTTTGGTTTGGAACCATATTTGTCTTGTTACCATTGTTTTTTTCATACATAGAAAATAAATGCAACCTGTCAAATAATCTTCTGATTGTGGTCTTGTGGAATATATAAATTATGTAACCATGCATTTTCAGTCAGAGACTGAATTTAAAAAAAAGCCACACGGTCAAATTGTGTCCACCAATATTTACTGTCATTGAAATGTATGGACAATTTAAACAATGTATTACACATGACACTAGATACATTACTTTATACTATATTTACAGTTGTCATTACCACACAAAAACTCTGGGAAGGTGGGTAAGTGCAGCAACTGTGAAGGGCCTAGTCTGAGGTTGGAGGCGTAAGTGCTGTAAAAAGATAAACAGAATTAGAAATCACATATCTGACAGTAGCTCCAGTGACATTTTAAATGTAAGTAACCTGGGTTGTTGGGGCAGGGACACCAAAAATAACTCCTTTATCTGGGCTCACCTGGTTGTGATTGTCTGCGGTCAGCCATCCCTCTTAGGGTAGAAAGTCTTCTGCGCAGGACGGTGCCCTGAAGGTTGACGTTCACAGTATGCAGCCTTCATGTCCTGGAACTTTTATTGTGCAATTTTCCATATCTGTAACAAGCAATGTGTTAGACTATATTAGGGCTTCATTACATCAAATTACACAGCAGGGTTTTACAGGGTGTTGGGTACAGTCCCAGGACCTAAGTGGACTTGTGTGCCTTGCTCAAGTGCACTTCAGCTGTGCACTGTTAGACTTTTCTGTAATTTCTGGAGTATAGAACTGTATAACAAACAGTAAAATACATTAGCTAATTTTGGGAGTATATAACTGTATTTGGCACTGCATCTTGGGAATTTTGTGCGACGGTTATGCTTTTTTTGAAATAACAGTATGTCACTGGGCGTTGTAAAAACAGATACAGTATGATACAACTTCTCAACTTTTTGACGCTCGTGTCTCTCCGTAGCCAGGTCGCTGCCAATGCAACTGAACTGGCAGACGCGGGCTCCTGTCTTTCGACACGGCACAGCACCACTCGGCATTTTCAACAGGAGAGTGTGAAAGTATTTGGAAAAAGACAAAAAAACTAAACAAAGTAAGTCCGTGAACAAGCTAATATACTTCATGACAGTATTGTATGGACATTTGAATTAGCCCACAGTTGTCATCATTATCCCTTAAACCACTAAGGTGGATGTAGGCTACGTAGGTGGAAGCTAGTATGAATCGCCAACCAGCAAGCTAGCGCAATTCTAGTTAAGTTCAGTCATGTATGTATGTAAGATTTGTCCACATGTAACTGTGGACTTTCAAAAGTTCTGCCATCATGTGAAAACACATCGAAGTCTGGCCAACTTTCGTTTTCCGTGTGGCATACAAACGTGTCAGTGCAATTTTCGCACATTTTCTGCATTGAAGTCCCATATGCGCAGAAATCACAACGGGTTGAGACGAAACACAGTTTTACATCAGGCGAGCAATCACCCATGTAGTATTCAAGGATGTGACCATGCCGCAGACAGCATTAATTCGCTTTGTACCCATCTAGGAATGCACATGGGAAGTGGGAAGAAAGTTGTATGTCCGTATGAGGGTTGTTCGAAATCGTTTAGAGTGCGGTCATCTTTTACAGCCCATGTGTCACGCAAACACAGGCATCCGAGCAGGACACAGTTTGTAGGCGTATTGTCAGATAACGTTACGGACGAAGTTAGTAGGCCTACTACCTCTAATGACAATTGCATCAATGAGTCTGTGGGCGCATCTGACTTTGATGTAGATGTCAGCACATCCATCACTGACGGTGCCCCATTTCTTAAGAACTTGGCTCTGTTTTATTTAAAAATGCAAGCCAAATTTCTTTTACCAGCCACAACAATGCAGTGCATTATTGATGAGTTCCAAGAGGTTCACAACATAGGTATGAAACGGGCATATGAAAAGATAGAGGAGAAGTTGACCGAGTTAGACATTCCAAAAGACTGCATACACAAGATTATAGCTGAACTCGAAAAGGAGGATCTCTTAACTATTCACAATGAGGGTGTGTTAAGATCAGACAAAACAAGAAAAACATTTTTCAAAGAAAAATTTAACTATGTCCCCCCCAACCAAATTTATCTGGGAACTGATGGTCATAATGGAAAAGAACGCTTTTGTCAGTACATCCCAATAAGGGACACCCTTTCTGCTTTGTTTAGGCAGTCCACTGTCAGAGAGCAGTACTTAAAATCCAAAGAACGTATCCAGGGGGATAGCATGATCTTAAATGATGTCTGTGATGGGGCCGCCTGTAAAAACAACATCATACTGCAAGAATCACCCTCAGCCGTATCAATTATTCTGTTCCAGGATGCCTTCGAGGTCACTAGTCCATTAGGCTCTGGCAAGAAAAAACATAAAATAATTGCCATGTACATGACCCTTGTTGATATATTGCCTCACAATCGCTCTGCTGTTGACCAAACCCAATTGGTTTTGCTTTGTAGGGAGGAGGATTTCAAGGCCTTTGGCCAGGACAAAGTATTTGGACGGGTCCTCGAGGATCTACAGTCATTGGAAGAGCAAGGCTTCCCTCTGGATGATGGTACGTATGTGAAGGCTTCACTGATTGCCATCTGTGGTGACAATCTTGGTTCACACGGTTTAGGGGGGTTTACAGAGAATTTCAGCACCAGCAAACACTTTTGCAGATACTGCACTATTAACAGAGAGGACTTTAAAAATGCACCCCTTAAATGTGGCACAAAAAGGACCACGGCAAATTACAATGAAAGTATAGAACAATTGAGTGATGAAATTGCTGTGGTGAATGGAATCAAATTCAATTCCATTTTCAATTCTTTAAAATCATTCCATGTCTGCGGTGGCCTTCCACCTTGTCTAGGTCACGACCTCTTTGAGGGAGTAGTGGCAGGTGATATGGCTCTGTACATTAAACATCTTGTACAAACAGAAAAACATTTCACATATGACCAGATCAACAGAGCCATTTCACAGACAAAACATCTAGGCAGTGACTCTAACAGTCAGCCGTGTCACATAAAGCAAAATGCGAAAAAGCTCAGTGGTTCAGCAACGCAGAATTGGTGCTTCTTGCGTCTTCTGCCAGTGTATGTTGGCAGATGGATCAAACATCCTTTGGATAGTGAGGTATGGCAGCTGTGCCTCAAACTGAAGGAGATCACTGAACTCATTTGTGCTCCAAAAATTAACCACAATGATATTGCATATCTGAAAGTAATGTTGGAAGAGTATGTGTATTTGCGCACAACAATGTTCCCTGGCCACAATCTTAAACCAAAACATCACTACTTATTACACTATCCAGACCTTATCCTTCAATTTGGACCACTTATACGGGTATGGACCCTGAGGTTTGAGAGCAAACATTCCTATTTCAAGGAGTGTGCTCGAAAACTGCACAATTTTCTCAACCTCAGTAAAACCCTAGCAGAACGACACCAGCTCCTACAGTCGTATTTAAGCAGTGGCCAATTATTTCCACCAACTATCCAAGTTGCTGGTGTCGCAAGTGAACTTGATATTGAATCGTACAACAGCGGCATACAGAGTGCCTTACAGACCTCTGTCATCTGCAAACACGCAACTTCAGAGGTGTCAGCATTGATATACAAAGGGAGTAAGTACACTAAGGGTCTTGTTGTTGTTCTGGACCACAGCGAGGAGGACACACTGGTGTTTGGCAAAATAGCACTTATTCTCATTGACGATAAGCAGGTATATTTTGTGGTTTTGGTGCATCATTCGGTTTTCCTGATTGATCTTGGAGTCCATCACTTAAATCAATCGGAAAATAAGTATGTGTGTGTTCATGCAGATAGTCTGCTGGACTATTACCCATTGCCAGTGTACACCACCATGGACATCCCTGTGATTTCCTTGCACCATTCTGTGTGTTCTCCTTTCTAGGTATGGACGAGGACTGCATCGCAGAAATCCGTGCAGTTCTGCCGGAGTTAAATGATGATGGCTTGGAGGCGCTGGTTGGGCACCTGGCGTTTGTGGTGGGAGTTAAGGAGAAGAACCATCTAGCTTTTGTAGAATATGAGGACCTCCAGTATCATCTAACCAAAATCCAAAGTCGGCAAATGATTGCTGCTTTTAAACCTAAAGGTGAGGACAATAATGAATGAATGAATGAATGAATGTCTTTATTGTCATTGTACAGGTAAAATGAAATTCGTGCAGATGCTCCCAGTGCTTAAAAAATCAACATAAAAACTGTAAAAAAAAAAACAAAAAACAAAAAACAAAAAACTGTATAAAAATAAGATTTTAAAAAGTGTTAAAAAGTTAGCTGTGCACAGTTTAGTGTGCAGATGGCCTTAGGATAAAAACTGTCTTTTAGTCCGTTAGTTCTTGCAGACAGGGACCTGTAACGCCTGCCTGATGGCAGCAGCTCAAACAGTTTATGTCCAGGGTGACAGGGGTCTGCGATGATGTGTTTGGCTTTCTTGAGACAGTGACAGGCAAACAATTTCTCTAAAGAGGGTAGGGTGCAGCTGGTGATCTTTTCTGCTGTGCTGACCACCCTCTGAAGAGCTCTCCTGTCCGCTGCTGTGCAGCTAGAATACCAGACACACAGACAGTATGTCAGGATGCTTTCTATAGAGCTCCTGTAGAAGGACACCAGCAGTCTTTGGGGGAGAAAGTTATTTCTTAAAACCCTGAGAAAGTACAGTCTCTGCTGAGCCTTCTTGATGGTGGCTGTGGTGTTAGTTCTCCAGGTTAGGTCATCCCTCAGATAGACACCCAGGACCATTTATGACCAACAGCTGAATGTCAGTTTTTATCCTCCTGTAATACCACAATTGTAAAAACATTCTAATAGTAGTAATAGCAATATAAACTGTAAATCTAAAAAGTAATAAAATCCAATCCATCTGTCTAGATACATTTGGTTAAAGTATTTGAGTCTGCACATACTGTAAATAAAATAATTGTTTTGTGTTTTTTGTCTGTAGAGCCAATCATTGCCACAAGTGACTCAGCACAGCCCAGCACAGCCCCATCACCACCACCTGCAACAGCTCCATTACCATCACCAGCTCCATCACCATCACTGGCAATATCAATGGCAGAGGACCCCATACCCAACGCCTCCGTTGAAACACAAAGTTCATGGATTCAGGGCTTCAGTATTCCATGGGACAAGATGCCTGCTACACTTCTAAGAAGTATTTCTAAACAGGAGAGGGCAAATCCACCGGATAGAAGAGCCATGGTGAGGATTGTGGTGGACAGCATGCGCAGACATTGTCCCAACCCGAATAGAGCTGCCTGTACTGCTGTTGCCAGAATGATCGTCTCCAGCCATCCCTTGACGTTTACTGACCGAACAGTTGATGGAGTGCAGATCGGCATTGGCTACTACTCTCTCATTAATCAGCTAAAGACACGGGTAGAACATCTTAACCGTAATAGCACCACTGATCGTATCCGGAAGCCAAGAACGACACAAGATGGCCATGTTACCAAACCTGTACGCAGCAAAACCGACAGTTATGGTTGCGTGAACTGGCAACCGAAGTCCATCCCAGAAGGAGAAACGATCGACACTTTGGAGGAAAAAAGAAAAAATTTGAAAGCCATCTTCGAGTCTGTTGGCCCCAGAGCAGCAGAGTGGCCTGCAACTGAGAAGTGCATGGATGTGACCTACGCTTATCAAAGACACATGATAAATGTGTGCCCACCACCAAGTATTTCTGACTTGAAAGATCAGTGGCCTGTCCTTTTTACACCACGTGGACTGTTTTCACACTTCAAAACACTAACAGGAATTGAGATAGAGGATCGTCTTGCAGAGGCACTGCAAAACAAAGGAAAACGGATCATCACCTTCTTCCAACAACAGTCATTCAGTCAACCAAACATTCGAGCCCTATTGAAGGAGATCGACAATGCTTTCTCAACCTCTGCTGTGCAGAAACAAACTGGAATTGCCGCTGTCCTGCTGATGATGAAGCACTTCTTGGAAAGTGAAGAGTCCATCTTCATGTTGGCAGATGTGAGTATACAAAAAAAATCTTTGTCTATGTTTCAAATATTGCTGTTTATACCTATCTATAGTGACCAAAGTAAGAAACTCATTTACTTTCTAAATTGTAATCTTGTGCTTTGTTTTACATTGTTTTACAGGCTTGTGCAACACCGACATCCGTCGAGAGAGACATGGACATCCCCATCACTCCGAGGCTGATCATGCTGGGTAAGTTATGGTTTTTCATTTTGTTTTGTTTTTTTTCTTACAGGTGGACCAACATTGTACACACATTTTAAATGATTGTAAAGAAGATGTTAATTAAAAACAAACATCATTTTATTGTTCAGTCCCTACTTGTTCTCAAACTGACGTCCTAATTACATGGTATTTTTGTACTTTCACATTCAGTGGCTGCATTCACTTTCAGTGCTCACAGTGTAAATGTTGAGTGTCAGTTTGAGAATAAGTGGGTGACAAATTCTATACCTAATTTACAAGGATTTTAAGTGTGTATGCATCTAGAGCAGGAGTGTCCAACTAATATTCAAAGTGGGCCAGAATCAAAATCTGGGATGAAGACGCGTCTTCATAGCCTGGTTCACACCAGACGGTGTGTGTGTAGCTTTGGCGCCCCCTGGCGGAGCAGAGCTACACACACTACCGTCTGGTACACAGCCATAGAGCACGCTCCGTCTCCAACCAGAAAATAGGCTAAGAATTTATTGCTTCTGCACGGCCTCCTCACCAACAAATTCCTTCACAAACCTTCCTGTTAATCTTTAAAGAGTCAATATAGTCTCTAATCTGTCTTGTGACTCCTCAATGTGAGTTACCGTTTATATTTAAGAAATAAATGCTCCATCTATTTTCTGGTTGGAGACGGAGCGTGCTCTATGGCTGTGTACCAGACGGTAGTGTGTGTAGCTCTGCTCCGCCAGAGGGCGCCAAAGCTACACACACACCGTCTGGTGTGAACCAGGCTATGAAGACGCAGGCTGAATTCCATTTTTTAAATACACTAAAATTGTGCATACAGTAGACTTAAAGGTAGGCAAATAGCACGTTCCCATCATAGTCATACTATCGTTTCTATGTGCTGTAGCACTAGTCTGGACCCACTCATAATTCCGGTGATGCACAAAATGTTGCCTTCAAGTCACTTTGTCTATTTATTAATAGTGTTTGTGGGCCAACTGTAGTACACATTTGAAATGATCTCGCCCGCCAAATAAAATGGCTACGTGGGCCAAATTTGGCTCCTGAGGCTGAGTTTGACATCCCTGATCTAGCTGATCAGTTGAAAATTCCCAAGGGGTATCTCTGGACCCCCTTGCTGCCACCAGGGGTGTCTAGATATCTAGTTTTCTCATTGATATGCCTACATCAACACTTAATGTGAATCAGTCCATCGTCTTGATCCAGGTTCATCCTTTGCTGTCAATGTCTTACTCGGTTTTGTACTGTATAAAATAACTTTTTTTTCTCCTACAGTCAGGATGTGGTCACCTTAAAACAACAGCAAGATATTGAATCACACTGGATTTGTATTTCAATTGTTTGCTTTTCTTACATTTTAGGGAACACACTGCTAACTTCAACCAGATGGATGGTTACTATCGAGGGGAAGGTGGCCTGTGTTGTGGAGGAGCACAGGAGTTTCTCTGATGCCCTGGCAGCCTTTTTCTCCTCGTTCTACGTGTTCAACATCGAATACCAGGAACCTGCCTGTGCTACTTTGGAATTCATACAGCGGTAAGTACATTTTCTTTCTCTCGATGTTGCATACTTCAGCTTACAGTTACAGCAGTAGTGGCTGGCAGTTTGTCAAACAGGGGAGGTTGGTCCATTACAAAATGTCCAGCTCACAAAAAAGGGGAAAAAATTAAAAAATATTAATATTGTGACACACACCCTACATAATGACTCCCGTTTGAATGCAGCTCTTTTTTTGAGAAATTTTACAGCAGAGTGTTTTGGAATAAGCACGGGAAATGACCTGTGATGGGAAGTCTAACAGAGAGCTGGTGCCACTGTCACACATTCAATTCAATCAATCATGATCCCCCTTATGTTGATTAGGAAATGTTATACTGAGAATTTGTATTGCCTCCGCCAAGGAGGTTATGCGATTGAGTTTGTGTGCGTTTGTTCACCGCTGACTGCACATTCTGCCACTAGGGGGCGCCAAATACTTAATTATGTCCTGGCCAACATTACAGCTTCCTTGTCACAGGACTTGCAGTTTGCCAGTCTAACAGAGACACTTTATATATCACGAGACATGACAAAAATAATGACATTTAGTAAGTCATAAATGTAAATGAAAACTTCAAAATCAGGTCAGAATACGTGAGTGTGTTGACGTATAAAATATTGATAAAATCCACCCATCCAATTCAAGACAAAAAATCTGGGACATGGAGCCGCACAGGCTCAAAGTCAGTTGGACAGCCTAAAATGGTATGCATGTCCTGTTTCTACTCAGCTCAAAAGAAATAGCCCTCACAGATTTGTAAGCATATCTTTTCATGGGATAACATTAATGAAATTTCACTTTGACACAATGAAAAGTAGCCAGAGTACAGATGTAATCGCTTCAATGTATTGTTCATGGAAAATACTTCAAAATACAGCCATTAATGTCTGTATCTCACAACATGGTTTTAGCAATCCATATCCTCACTTTGTGCATCTCTGATGAGACCAAGATAGACACATTTGCTTTAGATGATTTGAAGCATCAAAATACACAGGCATGTCGACATGTACTGTGACTACTGAAGTAGATCAAGGTCCTCTCTGTGGGATTTAAGCTTTTTTTTAACTTTTAACTTAACCTCTATTTACTTTTGAGAGGTACATTTTGAGACATTAATGGCTGTATTTTGTATTATTTTGAGAGAATAATACATTTAATTGGTGACATAAGTTGCTGACAGGGTATGTGTTATTGTGTCAATTGGAAATTTCTTGAATGTGCTGTCCCATTAAAACCATGCTTACAAATCTTCATTTGTAACATGGAAATGTGAGGGCTTGTGTACCGATGCTTGTTTTACTAAAGCTCATTATTATTTTTCTGTATTGTCTAAAGGTTCATGGTGCGAATAAACCCTGATGAAGGGACCAAGTGTTCGGCGAAGACTGCAGTGAGTAGGAAGACTGGCGCAATTGTGAAGAGAAAGGTGGAACCAATCAACACCAGGGTGACCACTTTCCTTCACCATCTGACTGAATTCGAATGGAAGGAAACCTGAGTGCGTATTATTGAAAGTGTTACGGCTTGTTAAGTGTTTTTTATATGAGTTACTGTGTTGACTGGCATTAGTTTGTCTGTTTGTCTGAGTTATGAACAAATTTTGATGAAATTGAGTTGTTGGAAATGACAAAAGAAACAAGTGATTAAATAAGGGTGTAACATAGTCAAATGTAACCTGGTTGTCACCAGATGGTGTGCTCCGGCGCCCCCCAGCCATAGAGCACGCAATGACTCCAGCCAGAAAATGGCCGGAGCATTTATTGCTTCAATATCAACTGCAGCTCTATCAACTACTGCTGACTCTTAAGGTTTTTGAAGGAATGCGCTGGTGATGAGGCCGCGCAGAAGCAATAAATAGCACAAGTGTTTTTAATCCTGTGATTGTATAATTTCATTGTATATTTTCATTAATAAAATAAGCATTGTTAATATGGAATTGAAGACTTGCGTTTTTACTATGAATAATTTGCAGTTAAAATTCATATGTTGTTGATATTATTAGTAATAATAATAGTAATATTATAATAATGATAGTAATAATAATAAATGTGAGTTAATAATGAACTAATAATTCATAATAATTCATAATAATTAATATAATGAATATGAATAATAAAATAGTAAATTTATTATTTAATTATTTAATTATTATAATTATTATTTAATTTATTATTTAAAAGGTTAAAAGCAGTTTACAGTACTGTACAGTTCATTTTTAGATGTACAGTATGATACTATAATATTATGTTGTACATCATACAGTATGTCACTGTATAATTGCATACAGTAGAGGTACTGTATTTCTGAAATAGAGTAACTAACTGGCACCCGTGATGCCAGTTAGTTACTGTAAAAAAGCCCATAAAAGTCTAACAGTGTGGATGGAGGTGTAGGTAGGGAGAGGTAAGGATGGGATTTCAACCTGCTTCTCTCTGATCTTAGGACCACCTCTCACCATCAGGTGATGACTGGCTGCTACCTCAAATTTCATTCATGGCCCTAGTTATGTTCTGTAATCAGCATTGTTTTTACCTTACAAAAATAAATGTAAATGCACCATGGGGGGCTGTGAAGACCTTTGAGAATATTTGCAGAACTACATACTGAATTGAGCCATCCGCCTTTCTCTTGGTTGGTGTGTTGAGATGGTGACTGCAGTCCAGGCTTCTTGGATTGGAGGAGAAAAGCTGTGGCTTTTACTGGCATAAGTATGTGGTTGTGGAAGGACCCTGTCTGCTGTTGACCTGAGGGAAAAAAGAGCACAAATTGCATATTAGCACAGAGCCCATGCTTAGACCATAGACAGATAAATCATCTGGCACAATCTGCATGCAACCAACAGAACCTAGAAAGAGAAAGATTAGCAGCAATACACAAAGGGGACAAGTATACAAAAAACATGCAAAGTGTTCTGATAAGGTGCATGGAGGTAGTCTGTGTTGATTCCAGCAACCTCAAAGACTGAAAAGTGTCCCAGTGTGTTGAATTGAAAACTTGGCGCGTGCACGCGCACACATAGGAATATCATAATTTAGTGCAGTGTTTCTCAACAGGGGTGCCGGGGCACCCTGGGGTGCCGTAGGGCCCCCTCAGGGGTGCCGCGGAAACGTGGCTGATAAATAAATTATATAACATAAAACATATTTGTCAAAATTGATAAGTTAATGTTAGTCAGTGGAATCTTTGATCTGCCATTTACGCACAATAAAGTAAATATTGGTCACCCCAGCTGCAACTTTGAACGTAGGTCGTGCGACTAGGTTGTGTGTCTCCAAATGTGTTACATTCTAAGCTTGTGTGGTATCGGATGTGATGCTATATTACGGCTAGTTGGTTTGGGGTGCCTTGAAATTTTTCATGAATTGAAAGGGTGCCTCGCCTAAAAAAAAGGTTGAGAAACACTGATTTAGTGTATCAATTACAACTACAGGATCTGTTCGCTTTTGTCAGATAGAACCATTGCTTTTCAAAGGCAGATCATTCCAAAAAGGATAGTATCTGCAACTGGACGAAATTACACCCACACACATGAATAAAATAAACTACCAGTGTGCGGTGATTCATTCTTCATTTACTTGGCAGCCTTGATATGTTGTGATACAGGAGCAAGGAACAGCTATGGAAAACACCACACCTTGGAATGGACAAAGCAGAACATTTCAATATAACCAGGGTAAAACAAATAATGTGTCGGCATCTCCATGTGATCATTCAGTGTAGCCATCACAATAAAGATCTGCCGTGTAGCCGTCATGGTCATTAGGTGGTATTTATCAAATGCAAAACTACAGTCTTCTCAAAAACGACATCAGCGAGTTAACAACATTACACCCACAATCATGTAAACATTTGAAAACCCAAGGCAATCTATTTTGCAATGCTGGAGCGGCGAACAGGTGCTTGTGCTTGCTACTATTACCAGAGTCATACAACAGAGACGTACCAAAGCAAAACATGCAAACGATATATTTTTTAAAACCACTAGAAAGACATGGGCTTTGCTGGTCAAAGTAATGTGTGCGTAAACATGGTAGGTTACTTACTACGTGGTGAATCAGTATTTAGCAACTGAACGCGGATGGAGAAGGGGTGCTTCCGTCCTCCTCCCAGCTGGTTTGTCTGGCTTGTTCGCACAACTAGTAGCAAAACACATAAGAGTAACCGTCTGAGTTACACATAGCAATTCTGAAAACGTGTTCATGTGCACAGAATAAATGCCACAGGGGGGAAAAACACAAAAAAACAAAGCGATTGAGGTAGCAGCTATGTTAAGCAAGGTAGCAGCTAGATATGTTGGAGCTTGAGCTAATCCTCTGACCCCTCTCAATGGATACTTGCTTAAAAAAAGACACCACTGTGTCCTAAACCAATTCACAAAATATTATACAGACAAATATATTATCTCACCTCTCGATTCGAAATATGGTCACCAAAGCGTATTTGAAGCCGCTGCCGTAGCCGACATCTGTGTCCAAGAGTGTCAGGTCCCATTTCAAATTTTCAGCCCGTGTTGGAGTCTGGTCTTGCGAGTCCGATGACTATGGGAGTATGTTATCCTGACATGGTTAGTCCAGTGTTCCAAAAGCCAAAGTTCTTCCTGTAGCTCTGCAAAAGCCACCAAAGTTTTCAAGTAGCTCAGCCTGCTGCTAACTCTAGTTACCTTGCTACTAGCCGAGTGATGATGAGCCTTGTCGCGTGTGCATGAATGATGGGGGCGGGGTCGGTCAAGTTCACGAGTCGGTGAACGCGCAGGGAGGAGGGGTGAGTGCTGGCGGTTGATGGACGTGTC
Source organism: Engraulis encrasicolus (assembly GCF_034702125.1). Taxonomy (NCBI): domain Eukaryota; kingdom Metazoa; phylum Chordata; class Actinopteri; order Clupeiformes; family Engraulidae; genus Engraulis; species Engraulis encrasicolus. The sequence continues at coordinate 33,057,402 of NC_085867.1, read as the reverse complement.
AGAAACCAATAGAAGTGATGATGAGTATTACTTCTATTGGTTGCCGTTTTCTTCTGACTACGCCCTCTAGACTGGACCAAAAGATTTCGTTTTTTTTCCAAACACTCTATTTCAATGGGTGCTATGGCGTCATGAGGAGTTTTTCAGATGATATGGTAAAATATGTGCCAGAAAAACATCTCCTATCCCACCTTTAACTGGATGGCAGGTGTTATTCAAAAAAACTGTTATTGTAAGCATTATTTTTGGCCATTTTTTTGTTAGGGGCGGGGGCACCGCGAAAGGGCCCAGGTCATCAGAGGGGGTACACATTAATGTTAACCTGTTTCAGACGTACTGCTACTCTGCGCATACAGCTCCACTCTGGGTTACATACAAGCAGAAAAGCCTGCTAAACCTTAAAGGGACACTGTGCAGGAATTGGTCAAAAAGGATACTGCAACTATGCTGCCCATTGAAACTGGGCTGCCAATTGCCAAATTTGATCTTTACATGAAAGTTTTCTAAATAATAAACAAGTATTTTCTAGTATGGTCCAAGTAGAGTCATTTTTGCAGCTAAAAGTGGCTATTTTTGGAAATTCAAAATGGCGGACCATGGAGAAGATTCCCCTTTTCATGTATGACAAGTTCAATTTTCCCAGTCATAATGAATACTTAGAATTTGATGGTGGTGGTAAGTATTCATGAAAAAGGTAACATTAGTGAATGGGCAGCATGAATTCTGGAAATAAACAACTAAAAATCTCACACAGTGTCCCTTTAAAGTAGCTTACGATGACTATCTCAGGATTTTCCTGAAAAACAAGTGGGTTGTTCTGCAAACTACATCTTAACAATCATGGCAATGTTGAGAAATCTCACGTTTTCTGTAAGTTATGAGCTGGCTGGACCACTCTACAAATGAGCTTTTTGCACAATTAGTAGGTCCAAGTCGTTGTTCTATTAGGTGCTGCATGATCTGGGAACACTGGTATGAGTACCTTCATTAGTTTCCCTTTTTATATGAGTATGGGCTGTATTGTAGGACATATTATAGATTTACTATTTATTCCAATGTATCCCTAGTGGGCCTCAAGCCCGTAATAAAGTTCATATATTAATGGCTAAATATCTGTCATAGGACTGATATATAATGAAGTGTACAGACATTTTTTTTAAAGGAATCCATGGCACGCAGCATACATTTAATTAAAAGTTCAATAAATGAAAGAACATAATTATACATGTACTGACAACTACTGTATGCAACCATGACTTGTGCTTGTGTGAAATTAATTTATTTATACCAGCTAGTCTGCAAATCTTCCAGCCTCACAACATAAGATAAAGTATGTACTTGTATATTAAAAATTGTTACTTTGCTATCGCAAACATGGGTTGTGCTTTATTTGTTCCCTGGTCTTGAAACACTTGTATCCTCAATAGAACTCCAATATCTTGCAAGATAGCCTTTAAAAGCTTGCTTATTCCAAGAGCATTTTGGATGCGGGTCTGAGTTATTTGCATGCAGGAATTAGCTTACATCTGCCTTCCCTGTCTGGAAATAATAATTTCTATGTATTGTGTTTTGTCATTCTTTGTTATCAGTCTCAAATGACTTGACAAGTAAATTATAAATAGAGCTCTTCCAAGGAACTCAGCATGCAAACTGTATTGGAAAGACAGAAAGTGTGACCTGATACACAAAATGTACTTCCTGTCCATGGCTACACATTCGTACGTGTGTGCAGCTCAAACCAAAGGGCTGTCTTTTCTTTTGGAGTGCTCGGAGTGTCAGTGTACGAGCTTGCCTATAATTATGAGATGTGGTCGTACAATATGTTCTGTATGGGTTGTACAGGTGCCAAGGAACAAGAACCTGACAAGTACTGTGAGGATACTGCTTAGGATCTCAGAAATGTCCCTATGTGTCCTTTGGGCAACCAAGGTTTAATGGTGATGAAGATGTTCTTAAGATCAGAGGGTTGCAGGCGCAAGTCCCACCCTTTGCTCTTCCTACACTTCAGTCCTTCCTGACTGAGGTGCCCTTCAGGAAGGCACCTACAGGGTTCCCACACCTTTTTCATGAACAAATTCAAGCACTTTTTAAGCACCTTCAAGCACCAAATTCTACGTTTTCCAGTACCTTTAAATAGGTCGCAGGTAGGGGGTGTGGGGGTCCTCCCACAGAAAATGTGTTTTTAAGATGCAATTTCCTGCATTCTTATCAAATTTAGGGTGTCGAATAGCAAATCTCTTCAACATCTCACTACCTCAGATTTGTTATGTACCTGAACAATTTATTTCTATTATTTGGCTTACTGACTTTGACTTGACACAAATTTCAAGCATTTTCAAGCACTTCACCAAAAATTCGAGCATTTTCACAACCTTGAAAACACTTTGAAATTCAAGCATTTTCAAGGAATTCAAGCACCAGTGGGAACCCTGCACCTAACTCCACATTGCTCCAGGGCCTGCAACCAATACCCTCTACGTCACTTTCGATAAAAGTGTCAGCTAGGTGTAATGTAATGTAATGTGATGTGATGTAATGCAACGCAAGAGCCCACATAGGGACATTCTGAAGATCAAGGGAGAATGTTTCAGCACATATCTGAAATCTGTAATCCTTCTCTGAGATATGAGATGCAGCTGGTGCTGGCATGTCTCAATGCTGATTCAATATCTTAGTAACTACAGCTCATAAGACAGCACATCATCCTCTATAAGCCTACAGTGCATAGTTAGGGGGTTTTAAGTTTACTCTAAAAAAATCAAATCTAGTCCAAATCCCCACCACTAACGCCAGGGACGAGCAAATTTGCAAGCCGGAGCAAGATTCGTTTCAAAGAGGCAAGTGAACAGAAGCCAAGCGGGGGGAAGATGAGCATAGCGAAGCAAAAAAGTTCAGACAAGTTTAATCCTATACAAACGAGGAGGAGCGAACTTCACCAACGTCGACCAATGGAACCCATAACACAAAGGTTTCAATTGATTTGGATTCAACATAACGATCTCTAGACACTTGATCTGTCAAAATGAAACACCAAACTTCTCTCATTTTGCCCCCATAGCTTAACAATATTATCACAAATGACTTTTGCCTTTTCCCTTCAAGGCCAAAACTTGTTACCCAATCAAGTTGGACCAAATGTCTTGCTGTGTGTGTGTGTGTGTGTGTGTGTGTGTGTGTGTGTGTGTGTGTGTGTGTGTGTGTGTGTGTGTGTGTGTGTGAGAGTGTGTGTGTGTGTGTGTGTGTATGTGTGTGTGTGTGTGTGTGTGTGTGTGTGTGTGTGTGTGTGTGTGTGTGTGTGTGTGTGTGTGTGTGTGTGTGTGTGTGTGTGTCTGTGTGTCTGTGTGCATGTGTGTGTGCATGCCTGAATGTACAGTATACACCTGTATATTCCCACTCGCCTTCTCTGGGTTGAGGAGTGACCGCAGCCCGAAGCTCATACAGCCCAGCAGCTTCCTGTCGAACAAACACAAACACACCACATGGCATCGTGGGTAATGTAGTTGTAGTGATTACCTAAACTGCAGGTGTGGTCACCTTCAAGACCTTTCAATGCATACAGGGGGTATGGGTGTATGACATGCACCACGGTGAATGTCAAGCACGCAGGCAAGCACACATGCACGCACGTACGCCCACGCACACGCGCACACACACACAAACATTGAATTTGCCTTGCAACCACAATGATAGCTAATAATCCCTTCAATGTCTAAATCTGTGTGTGTGTGTGTGTGTGTGTGTGTGTGTGTGTGTGTGTGTGTGTGTGTGTGTGTGTGTGTGTGTGTGTGTGTGTGTGTGTGTGTGTGTGTGTGTGTGTGTGTGTGTGTGTGTGTGTGTGTGTGTGTGTGTGTGCGTGTGTGTACTGTATGTGCATGTGTCCAATAGGTAGGTATTTTTGTCTGTCAGTGCACACAGGTCTTCTGATAGTAATAATTTATTAAACAGCAGCAAGTGACAAAATATAGGTAGGTGAAGCAGAAAGTACACTCCAAAGACATGTAGACTATCATCACACACAAGCACACACACACACACACACACACACACACACACACACACACACACACACACACACACACACACACACACACACACACACACACACACACACACACACACACACACACACACACACACACACACACACACACACACACAAACAAACAAGGGCTGGGCAATATGACGATATATATCGTTATCGTGATGTAAAAGTGTATATCGTGACCTTTCTCCTATATCGTGATAGTAATTTTATCAATTTTATACAATTGAATATCATCTAATTACATTTCATGTTGTCACAATACACACTATAAGTTAATGTAATTGTAAAAATAAGAATAAAAAGATCCATTTAAAGAAAGGTTGTTTTGCGACATGAAAAAATAAAGAGCAAATAAAGAGAATAACTGAAAACGTATGTAATTGTGCTATATCGTGATATATATCGTTATCGTGATATACAGTAATCCATAATAATGATTTTTTTTCCATATCGCACAGCCCTAACACACACACACACACACACACACACACACACACACACACACACACACACACACACACACGTTCTGATCTAATATACTGGTATTCTGATTCTGAATGACTATACTCTATTTTAATGGCTGCTTTCGAAACAGTGTACCAGTGTCCTAATGAGTTTCTCTCTTACTGACATACTCTCACTCACATTTTCTGTTTACCTGTCTGTCCGTCCGTCTGTCTCTCTCTCTCTCTATTCCTTCCTCTCACTCCTCTCTTTTTCTCTCCTCTGCCTCTACTGCGTGCATGCGTGTGCGTGTGCGTGTGTGTGTGTGTGTGTGTGCAGAAATGCCAGATTGCACTACTCCATTTCTCTGTTCTGGTTTCTTAAACAGTATTTCTGGCATTGTAGAAATTGCACTCCATAAACACAAACCCTTGCACAGACACAGCCACAGACACAGACACACACACACACTACTCCAGGTGCTACGATTTGCCGTAGAGTTCTGTTCCCTGGACCATAAACGTTTATTTCCCCTCCAATTTATTTTAATAAGCAATTAGCAAACTATGCAAACACCCACCACTGACAGAGCAATATGTTTAAGAACGGAGACGTTTTTTTTCGCTTGGGACTTTCGCTTATTTGTTTTATTTCATAAACAATATTTTTCCCCTCTGTTTTTCTTTCTGAGAACACCAGTTTCACGTTTGCATGAATAGGAAACAGACAAACGCGGAGGCTTGGATGGCTTTCTCATTGCCTCTACACTTCACAGACGTGAAATAACAGTATTCAGGATAGCTTTCGATAGTCTACTCGTGCAGATTCACAATGATGTGTGAACAAAGATATTTTGGGAAACGAAAGGAAGAAAATCAACTTTTATCACATTTTTTGCTTTTTTTGTGAAATTACAGTATGCTGGTGCAACAGTGAGTGCACCCCTATGTTAATTGCCCATAGATAGGATCTGCTTCACAGTAGTCATACATGTTGACAAGCATGTTTTTTTTTTGTGAAATTCAGTTTAGCTTATGTTGACGACATTCACACAGCCCCAAAACATGTCAGTGCCACTACCATGCTTGACTTTTTTTTGTCACTTTTGCATAACATAATTTCACAAAAAAGGAAAAATATGTAATTCATGTTATATTTTATTATTAACCTTACTTTTTGTTGTAAGATTAAGATATGTTGTATCGAACTTGAACGTACATGTACATTTTGGAAATAGGCCTACCTTGTGTGCTTATTGAAATATAATTCAAAATGTTACTTTTCAGAGGGGGTATACTCATTATTGCTGAGCACAGTATGTACAAACAGGGTGAAAATGTATGAATGCAGCATCATGAAAGCACACGTAAAAGCCACCCTGTGCAATTATTTACAGACAGTGAGAATGAGAGCTTAAACTATATTCTGTCTTTAAGCAATGGATGTCATTCTCACAGGCTGACTGGGGACTAAAACGAGACACATTCGCCAAAAAAAAAAAATCATAATTAGGTCATGAGGTGTTGGTGAAAGCAGATGACAACTGAGGCACTGACTGCACTGTATTGTAGATCTCTGCCGCCTTTCAAAAACTCACAAAACGTACATTTCAGACTGTGCTTATGTCAAAATGATGGCAAGCACAAATACAGTGGCTTACTGTTCTCTAACAATGCTTACTGCCATTCAGGGGTGCATTTCTGGAAAGCGTAATTGTTAGCAATTAGCAACTTCGGTAGTTGCTAATGGGAAATTACATTGCAACCAACAAAGTAGCTAACATAGTTAGCAACTACGCTTTCCAGAACTGCACCCCTGATTTGTTAGGTAGCCTATGTTTGTTTTTGGTGGGTTTGTCCAAGCAGTTTTGTTTGTACTTTTGACACTTTTTGCTTAAAACTATAAAAAGGCATGTTCAAATTTAAAGACATCGGAGTAAACTGAGATGTTAATTCAATTAAAATATGAAATCATCGGTTTCTACGCACAAAAGAGAACAGTGCCGGTAGCAGAGCGTTACTCCCTTACCATGTGCTTTTTCCAAATGGTGATTTAAAATCCTTTCATTGATCTTTTTTATTTAAAACATTATTATTATTATTTGTATTATTATAATTATTATTATTATTATTATTATTATTATTATTATTATGAAGTGAGTACCTTGGAGCTTCAGGGTCAGGGTTCCACACTGTAACTAGTAGCCTCTTATACCTCTGCTGTTCGCCAATGTCCCTAGAGGAGACAACAGTGGAGATGAAAGAGTACTAGGTTAACAGCCTGTATTGCTGAAGTTATGCAGGTCTTTAAAACATGCACATTCACCCCAAGTAGTCTCAGTGCTGGACGCAGCAAATGAAGGGGAAAATGTCAGAAGCTGGGTTATGCTGCCCATTAAGACAAAAAAGCTCAAATCATGCGTGATGTTTCAACATGCACACACTTCATCAGATAACATAACAATAGACATGGAAACAATGTAACGTGTGCAGGATTGACAAGCTCTGGTCCTGGAAGTGACAGCCATTCATAATGTTCCTGAAGCTAACGAGGTCTGACGATCTAATTAAGCTTCTGCCTTAACGAGGACTGACTGGTCTTTGGGTGGTAGGATTACCTAAATCCCCCACAACCCACCCCCACCACCATCACATCATCACAAAGACAAAAAAGGAAGAGGAGAAGGGGAAATCAAAGAGACACCATAATATTGACATCAACAGCTTCAAATATCCATTGATCTAGATGACCTCTAAGATTTTATGAGGCATGTGTTTGTGTTCAAATATCTTTAGAACAACCACCCATTCCAATGACTTGATGACAGTCGAAAGGCGTAGGGACTGAGTGTGTGTGTCCACTGTGTCAATTGAGTGTGTGTGTGTGTCAACAACACTTAAATGCAAAACAACATTTGACCTTGCACGACCCCAACATGGCAGTTTGTGCTGGATGTAGCCTGGCGACAGTATGTCTAAAAATATTCGCTTTGTGTCAAAGTTCAGCTTTAGTTGATGCCAGACAGTTGCAAAACTGTGCCGGACAAAACAACAGAGGAGTTTTGCAGCGCAAGCCAGTGTGTGTGTGTGTGTGTGTGTGTGTGTGTGTGTGTGTGTGTGTGTGTGTGTGTGTGTGTGAGAATGTGGTCAGAGGGAACTGTCAGCACGAGACAGCAACACACACAGGTGAAGACAGCTAGGGGCACAATCTTCATCACCCGATATACTCCTCATCACTCCAGTCACAGGCTGAGGCAGAATACACAATGAGTCGGCAGAGGAGGAGGAGGAGGAGGAAGAGGAAGAGGAAGAAGAACAGGGAGGTGACTGTGAGTACATCTGATTACTGGAGCATGAAGGAGTGAAAATGAAGAAAAGAAAAAGGGGGGGAGAGAGAGAGAGAGAGAGAGAGAGAGAGAGAGAGAGAGTTGGCCTGAGGTTCTGTCTGTCTGTTGCGCCATATTCCTTCGCACAGAGTCTATTGTTTGACAAGCTGTCCATACAGTGAGCCCTCGCCGCCTGAGTTATGAAAATGCCTACAAGATATGATTACGCCTCTCCACTCCCTGAGAAGAGGCGGGAATGAACACACTCCCCAAATGCCATCAGAAGTTCGAAGGTTTGCTGCATTTTGCTTCCACCGAGAGTGCACACACACACACTCAAATACGCACATACACACATACGCACACGCGCACACACACCAACATGTCATCATGCATTGCGTATAGATGACACGCTGATTTGAACCCACTATTGTGTGTGTCCAATACGCCTTTACAAGTTAAAGCGTGCTCCACAATGCCCTGTGACAGGTTAGGTTTAGGGATGGTTTTGGTTTAGGCACAATTTAGCTAGAAATTCGCCTAATGTTGCGGTTCTTGGCAAAGGTAAAGCAGCAGAAACATTGCTTTACTGACAGGTTAGGTTTAGGGATGGTTTTAGTTAGGGCACAGCAATGCATATTTGCGTTTAGTAACAGAAATGCGCTGTGGCAAAACAAAATCGCAGACACGGCGGGAAAACTGTGCAAACCTCGTCACGTGTCAAAAGTGCATGACAGCGCTTTACCGTTGTGTTGAGGATCACGCTTTAACTTCGAAAGGTGTTGCACCAACACGTTGAATGCACTATAGTGCTATAGCGTGCGATACATACGCTAAAGCATGATGACAGCCTGCACGCGCACACACACGCACATACACACACACACGCGCACGCACACACACACGCATGCACGCACACATACACACACACACACACACACAAACACATACGCACAAAACAATACTTTTATATGGATGAACTGGGGATCATCAACACATGAAATACAATGTAGAGGTTGTCCCAAAGAGGCAAACGTTTACAGTGTATGTACACTATACGCAGTGACCGAGTGAACTTGAATAGGTGTCTCATGTCTGTCTGACCCCTTCAGTAAAGCATGTGTTGTTTGTCCACAGAGTGGACCTGTGTCCACCTGTGAAGCTGGCTTAAGGCTCCTCCTGACATTGCTGTCACCTCGTCTCCTGTCACCCAAGATCATGTCTGGTCTAGTCTGTACGTGTGTACGTGCGTGCGTACAAGCGTGCGTGTGTGACATTAGAACACAGCCAATCAGTACAGACAAACCCAGGACACAGTGCAGACAGACACAACAAAGACTTTGAAGACCTGAGGCGTGTGTGGGGACTCGAAAAGAACAGAGGAGATGTTATGATATGATTATTATGATTATGACTGTGACGATGTAGCCTGGTCCTGACCATCCCATAATACTACCATTTCATTTTGTATTCATGGTCTGGAGGTTATTTGATCTGACGCGATTGCAGGAAGCGGGAAGGACATTTTTGGAAAAAACAGGATAAGTTGTTGAACGAACATGTCTGAAGTCTATCTTTGGCAATGTAGGACCGTTTAACAGACATGTCTGACAGAACATCCTACCATAGGATACAATTACAATGTAGGACCTTTTGTCAGAACAGCGGCCAAATCCTGCTGCTCAACATTGCTCCACAGAAAATAGGTAACAGACGTAGTACGGTCGGAGCCAAGTCTCTTGGCGGAAGTACGTAGGATGGTGCATGAGGCTAGTGACGATGATGATGATATGATTCTTATTGGGTAATTATGTTGATGTTGTTGTTGTTGTTGTTATTATTATCATTTGCTTCAGAGAGGCTTACAGCATGACGGTGTCCTGGTAGATTGGGTTTTTGCAGTCTGCCACTGTCTTTGTTCTCCGCAGATCCCCCACATCCCTGCTTGGCACCAGACCCACCTGAAGAAAAGAGGAAAAGTTTGATGTACGTACGCAGCATTTTTGTGACTTTTGCATTTTATTATAGAGACACTGACGAAGGCAACAGCCGAAACGTTTGTCTACACTTCTGCTGCTATGTAAATAGTGAAAAATAAAAAAGAAGAAAAGAATACCCCAGTGCGATCCACTTTTTCACCTTCCAAGTTATTCAACTGGAGACGCACCACACGGAAAAGTGCGGTGTATCTGAACCACTACTTCAGCATTTTATTAATTGGAAATGGCTGTTCAGACGCACCACTTGGAAGCACAGCCTGTGTATGTAACTAGGGGTGACCACTCTGTTTTTCAAAAGGATGGAGTGAGTAAAACTAGTTTCAGTGGAAGTACTGTATATATTTAAGTAAATAAAGCTCCTCGATTTTGTGTCAAATTACATACGAAATCAACAGTTAGAGCATGTGAAATACACCACACGTATCCGTAACCGTTTCACACAGGGGGTCACCACTTTGCTCAAAGAGGGAGGAAGCGATTGGTGGGTGCGGGAGTTTAGTGTTGGGCACACATACCTATACAGGTGTGTGGTTGGGCACCTCCATGCAGCCAATGCCCGTCTTCCATATATCTTTCGGGTCAATCGTAAGTCAATCATTAACGTGTCACGTAATTGGCTGAGTAAACTGGTGGCGGAAACGACTCCATCTTTGAAGCTGAATTTTTTTTTTCAATTTTGGCTGAATTCACTAGCCTAGCATTTCCCATTGAAATGACTGGAGGCGGGACTTATTCACTCTCTCCAGTTCTTATACTACCTCCATGGTTTCACACATAGGGACATAGGGTATAGAAGAGAATACCTTGACAAATGAACTGCACGTCTCCTCCTCATAATCCATAAGACCTGCAGCCTCCATAACTGAGGACAAAAAGGGGAAATAAAAACACACACCCGCACACACACGCACACGCACACACACACACACACACACACACACACACACACACACACACACACACACACACACACACACACACACACACACACACAATTTTGAACTAAATGAAAGTTCATTGATGGAGTTCAATTCCTTCCATGGTCATTCACAGTTCCCAGAACAGGAGGTCAAGTGTAGAGAGAGACCCTTAAGGTCAAAAGCAGGTCATATTCCTGCACCTTTGTACACTGCATGTATTAGGATTTGGACGACAATGGCCCAGGCTTAGTCTTTTGTATGTTCTTTACAACGATCACCCATGTGTGTAAGACCAGCAGGAAAGTTGCTAAAAAACAGGCTAAGCCCCGCACGTACAAATGTCTGACCTGGGAGCAGTATAAAAAAGTGGGGTTTTTTTCATCTTTTTCAGACCAGTAGAAAGGCAAAGAGGCAGAGTTCAAAGTTAATTTGGAGGCTGCTTGCTGTACTTTTAGGGGCTTTACACACTAGGACGATAAAGCGTTGCGTGACGGACGCAATTTTTACCAGCGTCGGTGAAATACATGGAAACATATCCGACCTTACACACCAACCGGCGGTAGTCGGGCGTCAGCGGCGCTGGAGTTAGAAAATAGAACTCGAGCGTATTTTCCACGCCAGCGACCGGCGGTGTCTCATTCAAATGAATGGCAAAGTAGCATGCTAGCTTTGGCTGTGGCGGGGGTTTGAACAGGACTGGCCGCGCACGCCGACGCTGTCAGTGTGAAAGGTAGAGTAGAACACACCGCGACCGCACAAGACACAAGGGCGCACACAAGACCGCGTTCGTCTCGTGTCCGTTCCGTTCGGCTTTGGTATGTTCGACGCCTTAAACCTGACCTGGGTCACAGCGCTGCCATTGAGGTCCAAGAGTATTAGGATTTGGACTCAGCGACAAGCCAATGGGCCACTGACCTGAATAAAGAGGACGCCGTACGTTTGATTCATAACTGAAGCAACGGCTGGGGGCGGGACATAAGACAATTTGGGCGGAAGGAAGTAGAGCGCCATTCTCTATGCATCTCTATGGGAGACTTGAAACGATGTACACGTATCTCCTTTTGAATTTATTGCCGAGTCGGCTCTGTTTCGTTCAAACGGCAGTTTCCTGTCACTTTTAAAGATCCACTTTTTCAGGCCTAACACTTTATTGTACAGAGCTATTAAATTGTTTAAATGATCAATGTTAGTTGGGTTGAGTGACAGTTAGAATTGTTTTAGAATTCAAGCGCAGCAAGCAGGTGGTGTCAGCCTATCAGCGCTTGTTTTCAGGGTTTCTAAGGTAAGCTTCTGGAAATTTGGAGCCAAAGTATTTTTGCAGATCAATCACACACCTTTTAAAACCATTGAATAGAATACAATAGAAGCCTGCTGTTCATACTATACAGTACACGTCAGTGCTGTGAAACCAGAAGTCAGTTTACCTCCGTGAGGAGTGTATCTATTTTCCCACAGCCCAATGTTTTTAACAGACAGGGCCGGCGGGAGGCATAGACAGACAAGGCGGCGTCCTAGGGCGCCAAATTTGTTGATGGCACCTGAAAGCCCCACACAATTACTGTAGAATCTACAGCAATATGTAGAATGCGAAGCAAAATAAAACATAACATTTTACATTAACAATGGGTATTCTTCGGCATTCTCTATAGGTACTAGATCGTAGATAGTATAGTACTATATAGTTAGGAGAGGTTAGCCCACTAGGTACACAGGCCAACACCAGTAGCACACCTCATTCAATCAGGGGGTGTTTGCCTAGGCCACTAGATTGACTAGAACTGACCCTGTCCACAGCTATGTGTTAGACCACATTTCTGATATGTACAGACATTTTCTTCCCTTTTCAAAAATAACTTTGTTCACACATCACTGTGAATCCGTATAAATATGCTGTCAAGAGCAGTACATCAAGCCTGTGGGGAAATCCATTCAACTCTCCTTTTTTGTTTAAGCTTTTAGAAGTCTCCACTTTTGTCCGAGTTTTTAAAACAGATTAATTTTCAGAGGAATGTCTGTTTCTGTTTGTGAAAGGCACAAATGAGGCGAAAAGTCTCAGTTTTTCAAAAACACCTGCAGTGAAAACATGGCCAAAGTCATTAGAGGAGCAACAAACCTGACACTGTTAAACCTGACCAGGGTGCGCTTAGTAACCTAGCTTGATTATCATGGACTTTCAAATCTCTTTCAGACTTGGTCTGACCAAGACCATAACAATTAACATTTCCCAAAAGGCATGGTTGACCCGCCTCACTGGTTTGCTACTGGTCGTTTGGTTCCTAACAAAGTTGGAGGGGTTCCCGATTGTTGCGGAGTTCAGAAACGATATTTGTATTGCTCCTGGCCAGACTAGAAGCAACGCTTTAATTACTTTAATTACCAGCAACTTATTTGGTGGCCTATGAGAAAATTGCACTGCAACCCTAGTAACTTTCGAACTAGCAACGACACTGTTGGACTTCAACTCTGTGTCACACACTGCGTCACACAGTAACCATGGTAGTAGTAGTTAATGTAACAATTAGCAGGAAGTATCACAGTATTACAATTGAATAACTTAATACTTAATAATTAATACACATGTGCGCACGCGCACACACACTCTCGCGCGCACACACACACACACAAACGCTTCATGCTCACTAAATCATATAAAAATATACAATCCACACTTCATTCATAACCCCCTTTTCCCTGCCTCACACATAGTCTATGCTGCCCAACACACATGCTACATTTTCTCTCACACCACCCAGTTCATAGTATCCACACAAACAACCCATAGCACTTTTTCCACTTTCACACACACACACACACACACACACACACACACACACACACACACACACACACACACACACACACACACACACACACACACACACACACACACACACACACACACACACACACACACACACACACACACACACATACACACACACACACAGGTGGACAACTGAAATTTCACTAAATGTTTTATTTTGTAATTTGATGCATTTGGCAATTCAAACTCTGTATCCTTGTAACATACCACAAACTGGATATACAGTATACAGTAGCTTGTGTTAAACGCATGTTCCAGTTCCAGTAGGTCATGTCATGGTAAGCATAGCCCTTGTGCCTTGTGTTGTTGACAATGCAAATGTCTATCATCTGTGCTGTGGTCACATGTAAAGGATTATTCTTGACTGGGCTTTTAACCTTACCCACAAACAGGCATTAGGACGCCAACACAACCAGACTTCCATGAAGAGAAGGGCTATTTTAAACATGAATAAAAAACATGCACGCACGCACGCACTCACACACATTCTCTCTCTCTCTCTCTCTCTCTCTCTCTCTCTCTCTCTCTCTCTCTCTCTCTCTCACACACACACACACACACACATTCAGACACACACACACACACACACACACACACACACACACACACACACACACACACACACACACACACACACACACACACACACAGAATTTCCCAGTATACTATGATGTGCTGATAACACTCCAACAACAACTGCTGACATTGCCGACACTGAATCCGCCCCATGACTCGACCACAAACACACCGGCCCATTTATATGTGCTTAAAAACAAACACAGACTTAATTTAACACATCAGATTATATGTTTCCAGCGGTAATGGTATTTGAGCAGTGGCGGAACAATTGCAAACAGGGCCCCAGGGCAAGACACTGATAGGGCTCCCCTTAAGGCCTACAAAGGCCATAAAAGGGCACCCACCACTAATAGGGGTGGGCCCTGGGCCCTGGGGCAGTTGCCCTACTTGCTCCCCTAATAGCTCTGCCCCTGTATTTGAGGAATAGGGGGGGCAAACGCAACTTTCAAGCGCTCTAATTCACAGGGCCATTCCCGGAGGAAAATGGAGCAGGCCTGTGTGGAAACTACAGTCTACCTCCCAATATACGTCAACAGACCTGGACCGGGGGAGAAATAGGGCCCGGGTACTTTTGGCTTAAAGGGGCCCCTCATAATTAACGGTGCAGAACTGACTCACCGGTGGGCCACACACCCTTGTGGGCCCCTATTTTCAGAAATGTAAAAAAACCCACAGAAATGCCCGGTATGCCAGATTGCCAGTCCGGCCCTCCACGTCAAGCCCCCACACTGGCTATGTTCCGGAGGCACCTTAAATACCATTCCTGCCCTGGACTGTGAGAGGGGAAATGTTGAATCATCAGTTTCCTGAATGTCAACGAGAATGTGCCATCGTCATACAGTAGTTGCAGCTGTAGGGTCATACTCACTGTGGACAACCAGGCGGCCATTTTCTGTGGAAACTGAAAGTTTCAGCTGTCCTGTGGACGCAAAAGAGTGGAGCAGTAAGGAACAGTGCAACAAGAATGATACCATTCATGTTTATATTACTAAAATGACATTCATAACATAAACACATTCATAAAACTTTATAATTCCTTCATGAACTATACAAATGGATGATAACTGTTAGATAACTGGAAGTGTCACTGCATGCCACTCCAATTGTATACCCATTTCAA
Source organism: Engraulis encrasicolus (assembly GCF_034702125.1). Classification (NCBI taxonomy): domain Eukaryota; kingdom Metazoa; phylum Chordata; class Actinopteri; order Clupeiformes; family Engraulidae; genus Engraulis; species Engraulis encrasicolus. The sequence continues at coordinate 33,042,145 of NC_085867.1, read as the reverse complement.
CCATTTGTTTTTATAATCATTGATGTCCTCTCACCTGGTATGCTTTTTAAAAGATTTTAGCAGGAGAGTTAATTGATGGCTCATTTCAAAGCATTTAATTGTGCCTAAAAAACTCCCCGGACAACTAACTGCCTTTGCCTCAATAACATTTATGTCCACAAGCTTTGCTCTGATTGGATTGCTGTTGGGGGTGCAGTGGCAGTAGTTCCACATACCCTTGTGGCTGTCTGTGTTAGCTACAATGATAACGTTAGCTTACGTGGCTAGCTCAAAACATTGATGGATCAAATGGTAATGTGGAGTAGGCCTATCATAATTGAAGCAAATTATTTCGTTGTATATTTGTACACCCATCCGTGATGGCTACAACAGTAATAGACATCAATGGTCTTTACATTGCAACAGAAGAAACTTTCACATTACACTTTCATTAAAGTCTGCCATGTTTTCCGAAAACGTTGTCATTTCCACCCCTCATGGTAACATCTGGCACAAATGGCACAGTGGTTGTGGTTCACCGATGAGCGTGAACTGCATGACTAAAGGCTGACCTGCATTCTTTTTAAAAAGGCCAGATTCACCCGTTTCTTTTTTTTAACCATTACAGAATTCAAATGAATGTGAGAAGTAAATGTGAGAAGTTTTTCTCACATTCACGACACAAGAAAAAAACATCATGGACTAATTTGACACATTTTTTTTTACAGGGACTCGCTAATACATTGTCAAGAGAGAGACAAAAGGGGGACAATCTTTATTGTGTTGTATACCAATGATGTGTATATTCCCGAGACTAATTTTACTTTACATTACGTTGCATCACATTACAATACACTTCGCTGACACTTTTATTTTATTTTACAGGGTACAGCCCCTGACTCAATGTGAGGTTAGTGCCTTGCTCAAGGGCACCTCAGGCATGGATGCAGGTGTAGGAAGTGGTAAGGATGGGATTCAAACCTGCAACCCTCTGATCAGCCGACCTCCGTAACCATTAGGCCTTAAACATATGACTCCTGACTCTTTAAAAGCATGCATCAAAGTTTATGAAGCCTTCATGATACTTTATATGTAAATGTGTAATGTAAACATCAATCGTATTAGTTTGTGTGGGTTTTTTTTTTCATATGTATCCGACTAAGTGTGTACGAAGCCAAAGGCGCATGACTCTCAAATACCCAATCAGACACCTTGGAATGAATTTGTACCCTCCATAATGGATATGGCATGAATTATATAATTCAGAGATGTGCATGTTCTATTCCTGCCTCTATGTTTCATATGCCCACTGATCTTGCCACTTAAGAGGTGTGAGGAAAAGGAGATTTTCCTCACAGGGCTGTGTGTGTGTGTGTGTGTGTGTGTGTGTGTGTGTGTGTGTGTGTGTGTGTGTGTGTGTGTGTGTGTGTGTGTGTGTGTGTGTCTGTGTCTGTCTGCCTGTGTGTGAGAGAGAGAGAGAGAGAGAGAGAGAGAGAGAGAGAGAGAGAGAGAGAGAGAGAGAGAGAGAGAGAGAGAGAATAAGTCAGATAAAGACAACTATGTATGAGTGTGTGTGTGTGTGTGTGTGTGTGCGTACATGCCCTCACATATACAGACTGCCTTTTGCACCGCAAAGCCAGCCACTGGATAAGTTAAGTTAGCCTACACATTGCAAGTATTGCAAAGCATTGCAGTACTGACAACTTCTTTCCCATGTAAGGACTTGCACTTCAGAAAAGCCCCAGATGAATACTAATAAATGGTGAGTGTGGCTTTGTGTCTGTGCGATGTGCAATGATCCAAATCTCCCAGCCTGCATATTGGATAACTCAGCCTGTCACCCTCAACAGACAGACAGGCAGATGCACGGAAAGACACACTCACACAGATACACTCTCTCAGACACATTCTCTCTCTCTCTCACACACACACACACACACACACATACACACGCTCGAGCGCACACACAGACAGACACACAGGTACGCACACACACAAACATACACACACACACACACACACACACACACACGGGCGCACATTCAGACAGACACACAGGTACGCACACACACAAACATACACTGCAGGCAGACAGGATTATGTATGCAAGTCCTCTGTACCTCAGAAACTTCATAACTTCTACACTCTCTCTCTCTCTCTCTCTCTCTCTCTCTCTCTCTCTCTCTCTCTCTCTCTCTCGGCATGTTCAGAGCAACTGATAACCCCGCCTGTGCACGTTCCCGCACCTCATCTTGATCTGGCCGGCGTGTTCACGTTCGCGGCGTGTTTTTGCCTTTATTATTTTTTGTGACAGGATAGTGTGAGACGGACAGGAAACGAGTGGGGGAGAGATGGGGAAGGATCGGCAAATCACCCGGGACAGAATCAAACCCGGGGTTGCCTGTGTAGTAGGCCAGTGCCCTACGGTTAGAGCCATTTGTGTCAATCCTGACACAGTGCTTCTAAAGCCTGGCTCAAACTACACGACTATCGCGCCGATTCTCGGCTGAAACCCCCCCTTACGACAATCGCTGTAACGTTACCCCCCAGGACCATCGCAAGCGATTGTCGGAAAAGATTTCCTTGTCGTGAGCGACATTTTAAGATAGAACTTTGGCAGCTCAAAGAGTCGCCGATCGCAAATCGTAGAAATCAAACAGTGTCTGATATTTGCGACTGGAAATAGAACGTCGGGCATTGTCTCGGTGGCTGCGAGCAGCGACAAGATTGACAGTTGCGATTCTCTTCTAGTGTGCGGTGCACCCCGACGCCAAAATCGGACACACAATCGCTAGTCGTGTAGTTTGAGCCTGGCTTTAGAGTGTATAGTAGGCTTAGGCCTACAGCAAAGTACGCATGCGTGGGTCAAAGATGTCCAACATGAAATTGTCCTTCAGTCCAACGGATACTTTTGCTTACTGTAAATGCAAAAAAGTTTTAAAAAAAGTTTTTTTTAAATTATTTTTTGGCTTGGTGTTCATGGATTCACTTGAGAAAAAACATGTTTTTCACAGTTACAGTAAGCAAAAGCACTAAAGGACAATTTCATGTTGGACGTCTTTGACCCGCACACGCGCACACGCGTGCGCGTGCGCGTGCACGCGCACACACACACACACACACACACACACACACACACACACACACACACACACACACACACACACACACACACACACACACACACACAGGCAGGTAGAGAGGAAGACTGACAGAAAGGCAGACAGACAAGCAGACCGGATAGGCAGGTGAATCTTGTCCTTATGCCCTGCCCTCTCAGCCTCCACAGTATGTACGTAATATGCTGGGCTAGTTTGCATGGAGGCTGCCCATGATAAATTAGACTGCTGATGTCACTTTTGATATGGGCACTGGAGCATAGCCACAGCTTTCTGGCCTCTGACTCAGATGCCCTGCAGTGGCAGAACAGAGAGAGAGAGAGAGAGAGAGAGAGAGAGAGAGAGAGAGAGAGAGAGAGAGAGAGAGAGAGAGAGAGAGAGAGAGAATGAGAGGAGATAGAGAGGGAGAGAGACAGAATGAGAGGAGATAGAGGGGGAGCGAGAGAGAGACAGAATGAGAGGAGATAGAGGGAGAGAGAGAGAGAGATAATGACAGAGACAGAATGAGAAGAGGTAGAGGGAGAGAGAGAAAGAGTAATGCTATGTTGCAGCAGAGAGAGAGAGAAAGAGAGAGAGAGAGTGACAACGGGGTAGAGGGAGAGAGAGAGAATGACAGAATGATGCTGTGATCTTGTAGAGAGAGAGAGGTATGGGAGAGATAAAAAGAGGGGGGATATGGAGAGAGAGAGAGAGAGAGAGAGCAAGAGAGATGTATGGAGAGAGAGGGGGTTATGGAGAGGGGGAGCTGAAGGAGAGATAGACACTGGCCTCAAAAGAAAGACAATCAAGCGAGAGACAGAGTATGAAGGGGAGAAAGAACAGATGACAAAAGAGGAGAAACAGAGAGAAGGAAAGTGAGCATGACAAATGGTGGGGAATGAAGGGATGAGATGAGTAGTGAACCTTAGGGGGGAGAGAGAGAGAGAGAGAGAGAGAGAGAGAGAGAGAGAGAGAGAGAGAGAGAGAGAGAGAGAGAGAGAGAGAGAGAGAGAGAGAGAGAGAGAGAGAGAGAGAGAGAGAGAGAGACAGAATGAGAGGAGATAGAGGGAGAGAGAGAGAGAGAGAGAGAGAGAGAGAGAGTTAATAGAGCATGCAAGATGAGACAGCACGGTGAACACACACACACACACTGAAGACTGCTGTGACAAACACACACACACGCACACGCACAAACACACACATACGTACAAGCACACGCACACACACGCACAAGCAAGCACACACACACACACACGCGAATGCACAGACGAAGACGCAGACACACGCACACAAACACACACGCAAGCACATGCACACATAATTTATCCATGGCTGCACACTTATTGTCTAGCTTTATCGAGCTGCCGGGTAATTCACACATACTACTTACACACACACATGCCTGCACATGTGAATGCACACACGCACACACATAATATTCCTCTCTCTCCCTTACACAAACACAGGCAGACAGACAGACAGACACACACACGGACATGGGAGCTTATTGAGTAAACAAGAAGTAGATACACACACAGGGAGAATAAACAAGCACTCAGCTATATACAAAGCTGTGCCAACTCTCAAAGACACGACACACACACAAAGAATGAACAAGCAGTCTCGGCCACATAGGGCTATGATATACTGTCACTAGACATGCAGAAATGTTTACATCACGATGGAGTTCATCAAGTGTGTGTGTGAACGAGAGCGAGCGAGCGAGAGAGAGAGAGAGAGAGAGAGAGAGAGAGAGAGAGAGAGAGAGAGAGAGAGAGAGAAAGAGAAAGAGTGTGTGTGTGTGTATGCGCACATGCGTGTTGTTGTCGCTCGCTATTGAGTAACGAGACAGTGTTTATATCGCCACGGGGGTTCCATCCCAACGAGATAAATGGCAGAGCTGTCACCTGATAGGCCGATCTTGCCTTGCTTCCCACCTAAATGACACAGCTGACGCCCAATAGGCCGATCCTCTGCCTTTCTTCCCGCCCACTCCGTACTCTTTGTGCAGGATAAAGATAGTCAGCGTGGACATGCGTGAAGCTGGCCCCCCCTCAGACCAAAAATGCTGAAATAACACTGCAGATTGTATGTGCTATGTTTGTGCCGAATAGTGCTGTAAAAAATTTCGTTTGTGCTATTAATAAAATTGTAGCATATAATTAAATAAAACGGCTGCTTTGGAGAAATGTTGACGTGGAGGGGGGATGCGTGACGTCACAGGCCAGAAAAATATTTATAGTATTTAAATTACTCAAAAGCCTTAATAGCACAAACTAAAATTTTTACAGCACTATCCGGCACAAACATAGCACATACAATCTGCAGTGTTATTTCAGCATTTTGGGTCGGAGGGGGGGCCAGCTTCACGCAGGTTCAGCGTCGGGAACTACACAGTAGCCCAGACTAAAGATGCAATACGAGAGCTTTCCAAATCGTTTTAGGCGACACCACGAGTAGGACATCATCACATTAAAGAGTCTCTCTCTCTCTCTTTATTTCTTTCTTCTGTCTGTTTGTCTCCTCCTCTCTGAACTGTGTGTGCGCGCGCGTGTGTGTGTGTGAGAGAGAAAGGCAACGAGACCATTGTGCACATGTGCTGTACTTTAGCCTCCTTATGTCTTTGTTCCCGCATTCGTTTGTGGATGTGTGCTTGTGTGCAACTGCGTATCCATGGGTGTGTGTGTGTGTATATGTGTGTGTGTGTGTGTGTGTGTGTGTGTGTGTGTGTGTGTGTGTGTGTGTGTGTGTGTGTGTGTGTGTGTGTGTGTGTGTGTGTGTGTGTGTGTGTGTGAAAGGCAACTAGAGCATTTTTAATTTTGCCAGTGTGAGGTGCTGCGAGGTCGAGAGGACAGTCCATCTGTCTGAGGCAACAAGAGCCGCTCAGCACAAACCCACAAAACACCCATTAGTACACACACGCTGGATTGAACTGTATGTGTGAGGGTGTTTGTTTGTGGGTTGTTGATTTGGGAGGGAGACAGATTTGTTTGTAAGCAAGAGATTTAGTGTATGTGTATGTGTGTGTGTAGGAGACAACGGTAAATTGTGTTTGTGTGTGTGTGTGTGTGTGTAGGAGAGAGCGGTACATTGTGTTTGTGTATCAAGTTAATACTGTGTGTGTGTGTGTGTGCGCGCACGGTCCCATGCACGCGTGCGTGTGTGTGTGAGTGTGTTGGGGGGTACGGGGGGGCGAGTGTGCGTTGACGTTGGCATTGGCAGAGATGGAGACAGAGACAGAGAAAAGCCTGCGCTGCACTGTGTTTGAACCCTGACCAGGGGCACCTCTCACCCCTCAAAGCCCCAGAGGCGCCTGGGTGTACCCACAGGAACTCTCCCCTTGTGCTTTGGGTACGTCTGCCCCCACCATTAATGGATCATGCAGACAAAACACAGTTATTACACAGCCTCTTACTGTAAATGGGCGATGGTGACGGGCCTATTCACTCTTTTATTTGCTGAAAACACTCCACTACATCATAACACCATTGCTATGACAATGCCAAGATTCTTAAGTAACCGATTAAGGCTAGGTCACTACCATTTTGGTGAAAACAAGGTAATAACAGAGGCTCTGCGCTAAGGATTAGCTAGAGAGAATGGACTGAGACACACATACTTTAAATGACAATCTTGTACTTTATATAGCACACATACTGTATATTCCATCCACATTCAGCAGATGTGTTTATTCAAAGCTATTACGAGGCGACGTTTAACCATTTCTGAGAATGTGCTGCACTGGCAACGATGCTGTTTTGAAAATAGGAGTAACATCCCCAGATTCAAAGAACGGCAAGAAGAACAGGAGAAGGGTGAAACTGAATTATTTAACTCGAGCAGAAATGGAAAACGAGAATACTTCCAGAAATGGAGAAATTATAGAGTTTTTGGGTGAGTGTGGCTACTTCTTATTATGAAGGGAAGCGTTCTCGGGGAAAAAAAGAAGAGTCTTCACAAGCTTCTTCAAGGTTGAGAGGGATGACCCTAATCTTGCGGCAGCTTTGGTATGCTTATTGGAGGGGACAATGGCAGAGAACCGTTTGGACTGGGATTCCTTTGTGTGAGCCACAGATCGGGCAACGCTAGATGGCTGGTATTGCAGGAACAAGTGCGGGAACATAAGGCTTTGGTATAACCTTCAGATAAGCCGGAGCAGACCTTGAAGTAGATTTGTAGGTGATGGTCAAGGTCTTGTGCTTAGTTCAAGCGGATAAGCAGAGAGGAGCAACAAGCAGCCTTTCCGGTTGGGTGAATAGGAAACCTTCTGGACCATTTGCAATTATTGTATGGCACAAAGAGGTAAGCCAGCCAGGAGAGAGTCACAGTAATCCAGGCGAGAGTGTCATATTGGGTCAGCCGCAGTAATGTCTGGGTTTTTTTGTATATTGGCCGGGCAATTGAGCCAATAGGGTAAGAAAATGACAGAGAGGAGTTGTAGCTGAAGGTGTAGCCTCTTTGTGCAGATGAACCCGCTGGAAGGCCCGTCCACTCTTTGCTGAAAAGTAGTAACAGGTTAAGACTTCATTTTTACAATTTTTGGTGACAGCAATGCTTTACCAGAGGCTCTGTGCAAAGGGGTTAATGTTGTGGCAACATTTTAGCCCCAACAGCTTTTGTCATCATGGCCCTTATGTGACCTCAGGAACGCCACTTGGGCTGACACGTTGTCAAAACATTACAACCTCTTTGTGCAGAGCCCCCATTGTAACCGTATTGTGACCAAAATTTTAATGACCAAGTCTTAATCTGGGACAGCCCGAGACAACTGATACCTTTGCCTACCCCTGTCAGCTTGAACTATAATTACGTAGCTATCCACATCTACAGGAAAGCAAAGCGGTTTACAATGCCTGCCATTCACCCATTCAACCAATGGAGAAGTAGGGTACCAACCTGCCACCAGGAGGAGCAAGGTAGGGTAACACACAGTGGGACTGGAACTTGCAACCTTCCGGTCTAAACATTAAAACCCCTTTGTGCAGAGCCCCCATTGTAACCGGATTATGACCAACATTTTAGTGACCAAGTCTTAATCTGGGACAACCCGAGACAACTGATACCTTTGCCTAGGAGGAGCAATGTAGGGTAACACACAGTGGGACTGGAACTTGCAACCTTCCGGTTGCCAAACGACCACATGAGCCACCATCAAGTGCCTTTATGATTCAGTATGGTTCAGAACAGAGTATTTCTGTCTTGGTATTTTAAAACAAGTTACAGTAGGTAATATAAGACAAAAAAAACATTGATTAAATCAAACCACTTATTTACAATTTTCTATTTCTTTAAGTTTGACATTGACAGGAATCCAGAATATGATTCTTCTCAAGATCTCATAAAATATCAAAACAAAACAAAAACAAACAATAAAAACCCTACAGGACTAATAACACATGGTTTTTAGATCCATTCAATGTGCCAAGTATGGTTTGGTAAACCCAAGTAAACCATGGATTGGGTTATAATTGGCATTTCTGCTGTCTGTGTGGTGATGCCTAGAGACCGACTGATGCTAATGAGGACCAACCTGGACCAGGTTGCCCAAACTACAACCACACACACATCACACACAGAAAGACACACATGCACGCACACACGCACCACATAACATTAAATAAATTCATAAACTCACAACATCTGTCTACTTGGTAAATTAGTGAAATAATTTGCACTTCAGAGCTGTGGGCTGTTGCCGTGCGTGTACACACACACACACACACACACACACACACACACACACACACACACACACACACACACACACACACACACACACACACACACACACACACACACACACACACACAACTTGGAGTGGTATTGCGCAGCAGGACAGGCTGTCTGACATCCATACTAAGTGCTTGCTTATCTCAGCACAATTAAGATGGGACCACTTGCTACAGATATACAGGAACATTACGGAATGGATTCCCCCACACTCAAACAGAGAGGACGAAAGAGAGAAGTGGACACACACACACAGAGAAACATGCACACTCTCACACACATTGCACACACACACACACACACACACACACACACACACACACACACACACACACACACACACACACACACACACACACACACACACTCTCTCTCTCTCAGGCCCAACCAGGTGTGCATTTCCCAAATGTATATGTGCTAATTTTGTTTTGTTTGCCAATTTACGGTGCTTGATTTAGACTACTGTAGATGTAACACAACTGTTTCCCAAAGCACACATTTGTGTGGGCGAACATGGTGTTAAAATGAAATCGCATTTGAAATTCATTTCATTTTCTATTAGTCTAAATTAACATCTACACCAAGTTGCAAGCATCAGGGGAAGGTTATGGGTGCACCAAATTTGGCCTTGTACAGTCAATTAATGGTGAAATGCTGTCTCCCCTGTCAGTCCACTACATCGGGTTGTTTTTCTGAATCCAAGCAATTAAAAAGACCATCCGAACTCATCTGATACCACCGTGGCTTGAACTATGTTGGTTCAAATCAACTTGGTTCAGACCAAGTTGGTACTACAGCTTTTGAGGCACAGTCATTTGTTGGATGTTGGTTAGTTCAAACCGTCATACCACATTGGTGTATGCTGACTTGGTTAGTTGTTTGGGAAACACACCCCAGCCCAGCCTATGAGTGATTCTACGATTCCCCTACGCTTTTGGCAAAAGCAAAATGTCAATTATCAGTATTTTTTTTCAACTAAATGACCTAGATGTTTACATAGTGTATATATTTAAGTTTCCAAACAAACAAATTGCCAAGCTTAATCTTAAATCATTTGATAAATACTCTAATGAAAGCGAACATTTGCTTAATTATTTTGTCAACAGTGTTATGGACAAATACTATGTCATTTCAAACATATATAAAAATACTACAGAGTTGAAACAATATATGTTTGAAAGTGCTTATGTCCCTTAGCAGTAATGTTGTCTTTAATCTGTGCAACTGATATAGAAAATGTGATTGTTGAGCTTCATAAGTAGGATTTTATGAGTCACTGTGATACAGACTGACACATTTTTCATCATAAATCCCTGTAACGTCTGATTTGAATATAGTCACCCTCCTTACACAAGACTTCCTTCTCCAGAGATAATCCCTAATGTATGTTCATAGGATTTTTCCAACACATAAGGGATCAATAGCGCAAAAACACTTTCAAAACAGTCAACGGTGTTACTCAACGGTGTTACGGTCAACAGTGCAGGGGAACAAGTCGGCACTTTTTTAGGAGAAAAAACAGAGCAGACAAACCCATCTCCCTAGAACACAAATTATTTAGTTTGTCTGTCAATATGGAGATAAATTGGCAAAAACATACTCCTCCTCAACTGTCATCAGTGTTGCCAGATTGGGCTGGTTCCCCCCCAATTGGGCTGCTTAGGATGGCCGGGTGCGGGTAAAAATGGCATCTATCAGAAAAACCTTCCCACTGCCATATAAATCAATAGAATTGGGCGGGTTTTTAGGGCGGATTTTGATCACTTTTTGGGCTGGAAATCATCAGCCTCATCTGGCAACCCTGACTGTCATACTTAATTGTAACACCATTGACGGTAACACCGTTGACATTTCAGCCATTTTTATGGTGTTGTGCTAACTGAGGACCTCAGAAGTTCCACCACAACACCTTAATCAATTCATGTATCTGTATGCTTTATCTGTGTTTTTCTACATGTGATTTCTAATTCAGATTCTTATGAATATGTTGATAACACCGTTGACAGGCAATTTTCCCGCTATGAGAACATGAAAAAGAATGGATTAAATTATGGAAGGATGGAGCTCAATATTTACCAAAAAGTCTTCCCGTATCCTGCCAAAGAGGTTATGACATCACGTGATGTTATTCGTATGGCCTAAGACCAAACCATTACTGATTTATGGAGGAGGTTTCAGACCGTGACACCGTTAACACAGTTTTCGTGGACAAACACAAAATGGCAAATTTCATGTATAATGGAAAGGACAGTGGTCTTTCTGACAGTTTTGTCATATTGTGATGATTACTGTGAATCAACATTTGCAATCGTCTTGGGCAAAACAAGTTTCTTTACATGCTAATATGAAGACTGAATCTGACATTTGGAAAACAGGACGGCATGAAAACGCCCAAAACCAGTATTAAATATTCATTCTTGCTGAGGGAAATAATGCTATGTCTACACTTTCTGTATTATATGAAAGATAAATGTTTTCTAATGTCCAAAACATCATTGGATGCAGTTAATAGTTAGTGGAATTGCCAAATAAAATCCACGGACTTAAAAGTGTAGGCGAATTAGAGAATCACTCCTATGCTTGTAGACACAGCGTTTGCATTCCAATATGCAACCTTGCGTCCTCTACTGGGCTTTTGGCCTCACGTTTTGCTGATGCCCGACCTCCATGGAGAAAACAATTAAGTTTCCCCACTGTCAGCCTATTCAAAACAATTTTTGGGGGACTATTCTTCATTTACCATCCTGTTTGAAAATGAGAACATGACTTTACAATTGAGTTTTTGCGAGATATTGAAATATATTGCTGTTGTTAGTGATGTCATCACGACATATTACTTTGTGGTAAAAGGCCACAAGCACAAGTGGAGGATGCAAGGTCGCATATTGGTAAGCACGCACAGACTTACGCACACACCAACCCTGGCGCCAGTCGAGCCACTTGTGCCACTGTTGAGCGCATTAGTCTTATACTAATACTACTGTTATTGTTGTTGATGTTGATGCAACAGGCTTAATCCAGATCTCTGAACTCCAGATATCTGTGACAAACATGGGCAATAGGCATAGGGCCTAGTGTTATTTATACACTTGTTTATCAACATCAATATAGCAATAGCAGTAAAAAAAATGCTATTATAATTACGGCAACAACAATGACTGAGGAAAGAAAGAAAGAAAGAAAGAAAGATTTTTAAAAAATGTTTTAGATGGAGATGAGTGCCTCTTTTAGCATCAACACGGGAAGAACCCTAACCGGCCTTCAAAAAATATTGTGTGTATATGTGTGTGTGTGTGTGTGTGTGTGCGTACAGTGGCGAACAAACCTGTCAGCAGCCGTGTGTCTGTGTACGGGTCTGTGTGCGCGAGTGTGTATATTCTGTATAGTCATCTGCAGTTTGACAGAAGTGGTATCCTTCGTGCTTTGTGTTAGTCATTAGTGCAAGCCTGTTCGACGTACACAAGAGAAAACAAGCGCATGTGTGTGCGTGTGTGTTTGAGCATGTGTGTGGATGTGTGTTTGAGCGCGTGCACACGTGTGTATGTGTGTGCGTGCATCTTTCTATTTCTCTCATGTGATTTCTCGCATGTGTGTGGCTTTGGGCAGCTGGACTGCACAAGCTTGTCTACACCCTTTCGTACTGTCAGAGTGCTAAACCGCAAAGTACCCCTCTAAGGGCAGTCTAGCTATAAAGGTCACTTCACCTGTCTCTTCCTCTGTCTCTGTCTCTCTCACTCACACACGCGCAGATATGTATGCACGCACGCACGCATACACACACACCAACACACACCCACCCAAAATCTTTTCCGCCAAAGGATAAGTTGCTGAACAAAGGTAGTTGCTTACATTCTGGAGGAGTAGGACACTTAGGAGTCTCGTGAAATATGTACTATATCCACCCCAGCCAGGCAGATTGAGGAACAGTATTACTGTCTTCTCAAAAAACAAACAAACTATACATTCATTTTAACTAATGATTTGGCAGAAGGTAAAATAGTGTAAAAATGTAAAAACATTTAGTTTTATTTTACTAGAAAAGACTCACATACTGTACTACAATACAACCTTTACCCATCATCTTTGTCCTAAAAAAACTCTTCTATTAAAGCCATGTTCAGACCGTACTTTTACATGTTTTACACAGAACTTCATGTGCATGCATGAGAGGATTGCCACAACACATTCACTGGGTCTTTCTCAAAACCTAGGACAGTGTCCTTCCAAGTGTATCAGCCTAATTAGTCACGCCCAGTGATTGGATACTTTTTGGTGAACTCTACAGAATATCCAATCACTGGGTGTGACTACTAAACAGTATCCAATCACTGAGCGTGACTAATTAGGCTGATACACTTGGAAGGACACTGGCCTAGGTTTTGAGAAAGACCCACAGTCTACTTAGTTACACCCTCACCAGATCACAAACAGAATGCACCAACTATGTTCCCGTAATTCCATGTGCTTGAAATGATTGTGTTCAATCTAAGGGTTATGTGGTAGCACAAGTTTTATGAATTATTTACACTTTTTAGTCCTTGTTATGTTGTCGCTTATCAGAATGATACCGCACAAATACTACTCGCATTGGGAATATGGATGACAGATACACATGCTGGCCACTAAATTAGTCATACATCTATCAGAAACAAACATTATCGTTACTGAGATGAGGGATACAAATAGAGTGAAATGGCTATTTTTTATGAAACATTTGTTAAAGCAAGGCAGATGCTCCCAGGCTTTTCTGTTGTTGGGAGTTGAGTTCCAGTTCATTCAAGGCAGGGGCAAAGCTTTGCTCTCTTTCTGTCACTAAATATTGAAGTGAATGTGAACGTCCCATTTTTGTCATTGTGGCACACAGCACACTACAGTGCGCACAACGAAATTCAATTTATGCTCTACAGTACATGATGCTAACTTGGCTCTTGCCAGATCTACATCTTTCCGCTCAGTTTTGCAAGCTACACTTGAATCTGGGTGTTTTTTCTTTTAGCCTGCTTCCACAATTGAAAAGCAATTGGACCAATCAGTATTGCGGGATTTGCAGAGGTATGATGTAGTCCAAGAAGTTAAATGTAGTGGAGCGGGTAAAAAATAAGCGAAAAGTGATGGATTTGGTGGTGGCTCGCATGGAGCATGGGACGATGAATTTCTAGAGTATTAAGACCTTAAGACACGGCATTATAAATTAGCTGTTACCAGAATGGCAATGATGTAGCAGTCGTAATGTAGGCCAACTACTAAAGGCCCCGTGCACTGTCATAGTAGTGTAGTAGGCCTACTATAGTAGTTACCTTTCAATGTCTATTACAGCGTGCCTCAAGAGGTACGGCGTGCATTAAGGGGTTAATATCTTACGTGCAACCCAAACCACATCCATTTGGAATGAGAACAGTGGGCAAGGCCAACATCTGGCCTGCCATGAGGTTGGAACGAATTAAAACACATATGTAACCCATCTGTGGCCATACGGGCAATTTTTTTGGCACTCAGCCTCATTTGCGCTACATACTCTGGCACTTGGGGGAAAATAATTTGAGACCATTATGTCATTGTCCCGCGTGTCAACATTGATTCCGCAATTTCTGCAAACTGAATTGTTGAATCTTGGAATATTTCAAGTAGCTCAGGATTAATAATATCAAACATGTGGTTTCTCCAATCAGGTACAAGGACTTTTGATGAAACCATGCACGCCTTCTGAGAGGTAAGGAGAAGATATGGGTGAGGATTGGTCCTTCAGGTCCTGAGACCTATCCACGATCAAGTCAGCAATTAGCATCACATCCACACTCAGACACTGGCGCACGCACACACACACATGCGCGGTTGCATGCTTGCATACACACACTCACAAGCGCACACGCACACACACAGACGCACATGCACACACAGAACAACTTTGCTATTCATTTATCACCATGGAGTAGGGCTGCACAATTATGGAAAAAATCATAATCACGATTATTTGGATCAAAATCTGAATCACAATTATTCATCATGATTATTGATTTCTTTTGCAGAATATAGGCCTAGCCAAGAATGACACAGAGGCTTGGCTGACAAGTGAGGAGTGGATTCAGGGTGTATGGGGTGGAGTGTAGAAACAGAGAGAAATCGTGAGAGTGAGACGGCGAGGCAGATAGAGGGATAGAGAACAAAGGCTGGAGGGAAAGAGGGATGTAAGAGGCAGACAGAGAGAGAAAGAGAGAGAGATGGATGGGTGCAGACATAAACAGAGATGAACAGAAGGAGATAGAGGGAGATGGAAAGATGGGAGGAGAGACAATGCGGTTTAGCACACGGTCAGGGCAGAGAGGCTACTAGGTTTGGATTTGGGCTGTCACACATTAGTACATTATGCATAAATGATGACCAAAATATTAACACAGAGGGACAGTAGTGTGTGTGTATGTGTGTGTCAATCCTTTGTGTGTGTTAATCCAGGGAAAGATGAACAAATGTCATATTTAATGTTGCCATCTAATTGAATGCTTTGTGACCCAAAGTAACTCCAAGATGTTATGTACTCCCAGGAACACTCAATCTCAATGGAAAACAAATTGAATATTACTGCTGCAAATAAGAGTCTTTAAATATCTCTGTGTGTGTGTTCATTGTCATTGACAAGACCCTCTTAATAACACGGGCAGGTAAAGCGCTCCATTATTGATGAGTGTGTCATTTGAAACTCCTGCATCTTAGCCTCCCGCTGAAGCCAGCGCAATGAATGATTTAGCGTTCCGCTAATGGGCTAGCTGCTAATTACCCGGCCAGATTACCTCCCCAGGGCGCTCCGGCAAACCATTGCTAACCACCATGGCTCTTGTTTACATGCCACAGGTACATTGTAGGTGGGTGTGTACTTACTGGCTACTGGGATCGTTGCGTGAACCAGTCATTAAGAAAAGGAATGTTTTAAAGGAATTCCTCCAAGGCACAAGCAGAACAACACACACATACAAATTCCATGACTAATACATGACGATCCGTTATAGAATTCCATGTTCCATAGCAGAGTATACAAACAAACAGCTTAGATTCTGTTTCACTGAATGTTCAGGTCACTGACCTCAGACCTGACTGAATGTTGTCTACAAAGCTGGCCAGACATGGAGGTCACAGCGTGAGAATTTCCTTGGGAGAAGTATCTCAGCACAGCAGGTCTCCTCAGACTGGCCATGACTGACACACACACACACACACGCACATAAACTAAGAAAACAGCCAGAGAAATGAAAACAAAACCAGCTCTTATATGCCCCCTTCAACCCCCCCCCCCCCAGGAGATCTGTCGGAGCCTGAATCAACAACAGCTCTCTAAAACTCACCAAATGTTTGCAGGAAAAACAAGGATTTGGAACTCTTGCTGGCAAGGGAGACCCGGTGAACGCTGGGCCTGTCCATTCCAGAGTGGGTGCATATGCCCGCGCGTATGTGTGCGAGAGAGGGAGGGAGAGAGAGAGAGAATGAGAGAGAGAGAGAGAGAGAGAGAAAGACAGGTGAGAGAGTGTAGCAGGTTACTGTTGTCGGGGGAACTGGACGTGACTCCTAGCAACTTCAGGACCAAACACAGGTAGGTCTACACAGACTGGGCGGATATGGACCGAATAGGCGAAAGACAAAGAAGAAGAAGAAAAAAACTTGAATGCAGAATGCCTCCATTAATGGCATGTCCACAGTTCAGCCTAAGCTAAAACCATCAGTACATACATGCATGTCTAAATAAATGTAACTTGTTCATTGAGTGCCATTTATTTACTGTTTATTGTATGACTTTGGCAGGTGGGGAGAGCATGACAGCCCACCAATCAAAACTAGTTAATGTGTAATTGTTGCCCACAACTCAGAATCAACAGAACAAGAGTAGAGTTGTGGGCAAATGTCACATCTTAATATGGTACATGCTGTTTCATAATCATAAGCCACTTTGTTACTAAAGAGTGCATTTCTCCAGTCATTAACAACAGAATGCGACCAGGCAGAGAAGTTTGTCAGCGGTTTGGGAAGGACTCCAGTCTAGAGATTTTTCTGCAATCACCCAGCTTTGTTTTTTTTCTGCATGTTTTGATGACCCGACGTTGAACGATGAAAACCTCTTGGGCTTTAGTCAAAGTTATTCTATACCCATTTCTATTGATGATTTCTCAAGTGGTCTCCTATCACTTTTATATCTGTAAATCAATTAAGAAATTATTGCATCGGCTACTGGTGTACGAGTTCCACTCCTTGCTGCTGTGGGCTTTTAAGGCCAGAAAATGTCTCTGTTTTAGTGCTTCAAAGCAGCGCAGAGCAGACCTCTGAGATACTCTATGTACAGTCTAGCTGTACAATAATGGGAGTGTGTCTCCCCCTGCTGGTCACTGGTCTCCTTCTCTCACCTGAAGACATGTTCCAGACCATCACGGGGTTGGTTGTCACAATGTTATTTCAATTGGGTGGGGACAGGGAGTGAAGACAGAGACATTTTTTTGAAAATTATGTAAAAATGTTAAATAAAATGTATTCAGAATGTAGGCATAACACACGTGTATTGGAATATCGACATTTCAAGCACTGAAACAAGACTATTCAGACTGTGCATAGATTTTATATGTATATTATGTAATAAATAGGCTTATACATACATATTACCCACAAATATGCTTACATAAATACATGTAATGAATTATAAAAACAGAATTTGAGATTAATAAATAGGTGAGATTAATAAGTTATTGATAAATAAGTTATTGATAGATAATATATTAATAGGTCTATGTTTTAATTAATAAATAAATAATAGCTAACTCTCTGTCAACTGATCAACTCTTTGGTCCCGAATTCATAAAATAGGTCATATAAACCGATTAAGCAGAATAACAATAACAACTGAGAAGATGATCAAATTAGTGGCATATATACACAGGTGGTCTTGGTGTAGTCTTTGTGAGCCCACTTCATGCACAGAATACATTGTCGCCGCATCTCATTTGAGCGACTATTGGAGAAAGGCTCAATGCAAACCAAGCAGTATTCATCATCATCTTCTGAGGAATTGTCATCCTTTCTTTTCTGTGTTTGCTTTGTGTTGGCATTTCTTGTTTTCTTTGTAAACAGGGACTTTTTCACGTTCTTCCGTTCTTTGGCAGGCTTCTCATTCATCTCTCAATCATCTCCTGAACTGGTGTGTCAGTAAGGACACAACTTTGAAGTGCCCTGCGTCTTTGGCCCTGCTTTCTGTGTGGAGCCTTTGGTAATGGCCTCAGCTCCTCAAGTGTGTAAGCAGTACTTCAAGAGCTGGTGGATGGCATAGTCAATGGCATAGTGTTGACTGGCAAGGGTTCGACAGGGAGTGTGCAGCGAGGGGTTGGAATCTCATTATCAGTGACTGAAACTTGCAAGTTTCTGGGAGAGTGAGCAGTGCAAAGGTCGAGAGGTTGTGGTGCCTCATTCTCTTGCATGGTTGCAGGTTCGAAATTGTCATGGTCGGTGAATGTAGACGTCGCAAAGGCTTCGTTGAAAAACACATCTTGGTTATAGGGATAATCCCACTAACTCTGAAGCCAGATTGAATGTTGCAAATAGTAGCTGCCTGTGGCCACTATTTTGGGAATGTCATGAATGGTCATGCTTCTGCTAGGATTTTTCAACATCCATGACGATGAGGCATTGTTTATGTACCTTTTTAGAGGTCCATAGACGGACACATCTAATGGCTGTAGTCGGTGGGAACAGTGTGGAGGGAATGTTAATATTGCAATCCCATTTTGTTTTGAATAATTCAGTCCACCCACAGACAGGTGGGAACTGTGATTGTCGTGGAGGAGGAGGCAAGGCTTTTCTCTGCTGCATCGTGTGTGCAAAACAAAATGCTTTAAAAAATCCACGAAGTGCTCCTCGTTCATCCAGCCACTGTGATTTGCCCCTCCTGCACTTCCTGTGGGGACACCCAGTAAAAAATGACTGTACAAGTTGACACGGGAAAATAAAATACGGTGTAACAGTAAGCTTATTCGAGATACCGCAACGGCTGTATGCGCATTTAGACAGCAATGCATCCTGGCTCAAAAAGTTGCATGACTGTTAGATTTCCTGTCAAACTTCAAAATTTCAGTGATGTCGCGTCGACAAGGTGACATGCCACATGGTGTCAAACTATCTCGGGATGAATGCGACTGCAGTCAGATCTTGCAACCTCTGCAGTTGCTTATCCCCTTCAACGCTCTGCAGACCGCCTCAGAGGTCACGCGCCCATGAACTGGTTGGTCAACAACTCACTCATGTGTGTATACGAGTCTTGTCTCACACCTCTACACAAGTTTGCGCAGGTCCCCACTTCAGCTCCTCCTCGCTGCCTGTCCCCCCACTCCTCACACATGGTGTGTTAGTAGAGCAAACTGGTGCGAGCTCATCGTCTCGTTCATATTTGTGGTAGTAACACAGCCCTTTTAGAACAGCCTGGCCACTGGCTATTAAGCCCCATTGTACAGCTTTTTTGGCTGCAGTTCCAAAGAGTTCTCCACTAGGCGCGCATCGGAGACCAGAATGAATGGGACCCAATGGAGCTAGATGCTAAAAATCTTAATTTTCGTCCAGGTCTCTTCAACAAGGCTCCGATTTGAATTTAGCTTCTGAGAGCAAAAAAGCGGTTTAACTCAAGAATGTACTGAACGAGTGATTATGTCCCTTTGATTTCTTACAGGTTGGCTTGTCGTTGCCCACAACGCGCTAGCATCATGCTAATGACAGCTGGCTGGCCGGCCGGCGAGAGGATGGATTACGACCAGACTCACCGTTTGACGGCTGGCTCCATACCAAACGATAGAATATTTAAGATTGACTTTTTCAATTATACCACATACACCCTGCAAAACCCTTCCCTAGTTGCAATCACTTTCATTGGACTTTGCTTCTGACTGTAATCATTACTGTAATAGTTTAAAGGCACTTTAGAAAATAAAGAAAACTTTTGAATATGTGTGTCATTCAGGTATTGAGAACACATGGGATCAAAGTCTAGCACCTTAAAAACAATAGACAACCAAAATCCCGCTAAAAATAGCCAGGTTACATACATTACCATTTCTGAAGAGACATGCCTCGTATCTGCGCCGTAATTAATTGCAGCAATAGAGGACAAGGGCTGTCCTACTTCACTTTTCCAAAAGATGACAAACGGTAGGCCTATTATATTGCATTGCTGCGATAACTCCTTATAACTCTAAAATTGTGACTGACGTAAAAGGTTGGCCGATGTCCAAAAATAGCTTACACATAACGGCCTACAGGCAGATCAAAGAGAAGGGGGAGGGCACAGATTGTTTCATTCATATTTTATTTAAGTAATGCAATGAAGACTAGATACTTAGTATTCTACTTTTTAAAATGATGTCCAGTTATGATTTATATAGACTACCCATGCTGTGACTATTGCATAGATGGAAGATAGGCCTAGCCTACTCATAATAACACACATTAGTAGGCCTACACATTACTTAGTCCTGAACTAAATTGATTCCTCAGCAAATGCTGAACAATGTTCAATAGTGGTTTATTCAATAGAACAACAGGTGAACATGAAAGATACAGGGTGCAGGGGTAAGAGAAGTAGCCTGACAAAGGAGACAGCTAGGGCTGAAAGAGCTGCTAGGCCCTACAGCTATGCAAAGAACAAATGTCCTAACACCCATTGGTCGAGAGACACATATTTTGGCCTGCATTTGCCAGAAATGTGTCAGAGCATATTCATTTCATTGATATGGACATTCAAATGCAAGGCAGCAGAAAAAAGCTCACAACTGCATAGGCTATAGGCCCAACAGACACAACGCCATTAACAAGAAAAAAAAAACATGGTCAGAAGAAATAAAAGAAAGAAAAGCTCAGAGTAATGCAACATGGTTTAAGAGTTTTATTACAAGATGCATTGAGACAAGATGGAGACTAATCCACAACATGCAGCCAAACCAACGAAGGAGTGGCTCAAGTGGGAGCACATTAAGGTCATCAAGTGGCCTAGAAAGACTAACAGAACAAGGGCTTTGCCAACAAGTACCTTGTCTTCTTTAGCTAGAGGAGTCAGATTCCTATTTCTCTCCATGAAAATACAAATGAATTAAAACATATTCTTTAAAGTTATTTTCCAGAGTTTCTTATGGATATCCAGCCCGTCCATGTCTGAATACACATACCTTTTAAATTATAGACTTGCAGTGCATTATAACAATTACAACATCACATGAACAACACTACAGTACTATAACATGAGGCTTACACTATACTTCCAACTACAGCTATCTTTAGGGGTCTTACACACCAGGGCGGTAAAGCGTCGCGGAACGGCCACGTTTTTTACCGGCGTCGGTGAAAATACATTGAAACCTATCTGTCCTTACACACCAACCGGCGGTAGTCGAGCGTCAGTGGCGCGGGAGCCGGCTCCGCGCCGCGCTGCATTTGGAAAATAGAACTCGAGCGTATTTGCGGTGTCTCATTCAAATGAATGGCAAAGTAGCACGCTAGCTTTAGCTGTGGGGAGGGTTTTGAACAGGACTGGCCGCGCACGCCGACACTGTCAGTGTGAAAGGCAGAGAAAAACATGCCGGCAGAAACTAAGCAGAAAGACCGTGTTCGTCCCGTGACCGTTCCGTTCTGCCTTGGTATGTTTTGGCCCTTATAGAGATCAGGGTGATGCAATTCATGAGGACATGGAGGACGAAAGTTGTCCCAGCACATGGACAGAACTGTTGAGATAGAGAAACGTTTAAGGGAGAACACAATCAATGTATGTGCTTTCTTAGTTTAGTTTAGTTTATTTGATAGTGTATTTGATAGGGACAGATACATAACATGTAGGTTGCATGACAACCAAACAGCAAGCATCATAGCATTTATAGCCAAAATCTAATTTCCAATGCCCGTCCCTAGAAGGGCTTTAAAACAATACAATTGCAGCAATAACAATAAAACAATATTATCATTCAAACAGCCTATACACTCATTCAGTCCAATCATTCATTTTTGAAAACTATCAATCATACTTAAAAGAAGAAGAAAGAGAAGCCAACAGAGGAGAAGAAGGAGAGAAGGGAGGAGAAAATGAAGCAGAAGGGGAACATGAAAGAGAGATAGGAGGAGAAAGAGAAACAAGGGGGGGGGGGAGGCAGCTGGAGAAGGAGGAGGGGAAGGAGAAGTGAAAGAGGCAGAAAAAGAACAGGTGTCCATTGACCTTCATAGTCTGCAACAAAAAGATAAGGTGATGCTCTGAAAATAATCAATTTAGAAAATGAGTAAAAACATTTCACATGATGAAATTAACTAGGCATCTTTGTTGTCACAGAGAATTGCCGCTCTTGAGGCAGAGGTTGCGCGGCTGAAAAGGCTGAAAAGAAAGAGGCCAGCTAAGAAAAAGAAGCCATCTAAGCCGATACAACCCAAGTAATGTAGTTCTTACTCTGCATACACTACACATAAGGCTGCTATGACTAATGAGGCTTTTTCATCGCATGTTATCTACTCTTCTCTGGTATTTGTTATTGTGAGTTCGTTATTTTTTTACTACCATAACCTAGCCATTGATATCACCTTTTGGTACCATCTTCACAACCTCAACAAGGCACTGAACATTTTAAGTGAACAATTCAAGTTGAGCTGAGCTGATACCATCCAGTGGAAAAGCTCTACGAGTTTAATTTCACTCTAAATTTCAAACTGTTACCTCATGCCCCACTACAATACCTTTTGTGAACCTCTGCACATTTTGTATTTTAACACCTACGACTATCCTGTCCTTAAATAGTCTTCATGAAATTCTGGAAGGCCTGCTGCAGGAC
>NC_085867.1:32836329-33019421 GCF_034702125.1 Engraulis encrasicolus | reverse complement strand
ATCATGACACCTCCGACTTTCTGTTCGCACTCCGACTAAGTCAACTCGTAAAGTAACCGTTATGTATATTCATGCATTTTATTCGAAATCTTACCGACAGTTGAGTGATCGCTGCAGCGAAATCCATCCAGCGAAATCCATCCAGTCGTTTTAATAAGTCCTGCCCTCCCCGCGCGGCGCTTACAAGTGTTGTCATTCGGCAGCATGTCACTGACTTTAGAAACTTGAACAGCCAAAGGGGCGTTACTGTGAGGGCGGTCTAGTAAGGAGGAATGGGCGTAGCGGTATTAGCTGGACAAGACGCAGCTGGACCATATTGGCTGCAGGACTGCCCTGAGGCCTGACAGAAATGTATCAGAGCACAAATTTCTGAGGCAGGGAAGAAGGGAAGAGGTAGGCGGTTCAACAATGCCATGAAAGACCTGGGTCTGCAGATTCTGCACAGCAGCCCAAAGGTCTATAAATATCTGAGAAGCATATTTGCCCTGCTATCCAAGACTACAATACGGCGCTATGTCAATGACCGCGTGTGGTACTTCTCGGTAAATACCAAAATCACATTTCTCGCGTTTCATTATCTAGCCTACTGCATTACATTACACAGTTTTAAGAATATACCTGACAATTGATAGTAATTTAGCTTGCTTTTTCCTACAGCTAGGCTTCCTACCGGGCATCATAGAGCAGATGCATATCATTACGGCCACTCTATCGCCAACGGAGAAAATGTGCACTTGTACTAGACGAGATGGCCATCAAAAGGGCATACAAATATGACAAACGCAATGATGGCATCCATGGTGTCTCCCCTTTGGGCCTTGCAGCAAAACGGGCCATGGTTGTAATGGCCAGAGGAAAACAGGTAAGCCAACACCAACATCTCCTGTTGTATTTAGACCATTTAACTGCAGATATCACATTACTTGGCATAAAACTTTGTCCTTCCAGAGGGCATAGGCTATTTTTTTTCCCCGGGACCCATGGCAGCAGGAGACATTGCAGGCATTATAAGAGAAGCCACGCAACGCATGGAAGCAATTGGGCTTTCTGTATGTACTGCATATTATTTCAATTCAGAAAAAAAAAATATCTCTCTCTCTCTCCAGTTTTTATGGGACTGTACTTACATAGAGCATTAACATATTTTCAAGGTTCAAGCTGTAGTGTGCGACCAGGCCGCGACCAACATGAAAGCCTTGGGCTTACTTGGGGCAACCTTGGGCCCTCTGGGTGGCGAGGAGTCCCACTGCTTTCTGGTTGACGGCGGGAGGACAATTCCGATCATATTTGATGTCCCTCACCTGGTCAAATCGATCAGGAACAACCTGTTCAAGCATGACCTAAAAGTAAACACAATAAACACAGCAATCACATTTCTCACTCACAAACACTTCTGTAATGGTTTTATAACGTTTTCATGCATGAAGATGAATGGCATGACAAAGACATAGCACTATCACAATATCTATCATAAATGCTGTTATGTATTTACATCCATACACCCAAGGGAAAAACATTCGGTGGAGTCACATCACACGATTCTACGAGCTGGACAAGCAGCACAGCATTCGGATGGCCCCAAAGTTGACTGACATTTTCGAAATGGCAACGCAGGTGCTCAGCCACACAGTCTCAGCAGGTTCAGTTCATTTGTTCTATTCATCTTTACAATGACTAGCAGCGAGTCCAAAGCAATACTGACCTCCTACTATTGAGTTCACACATCCTTATATTAAATGACTATAACATCAGAAGTGAGAAGCTCGCACAGTAAAAACTAAAAAGAGGTACCTTAATGCAAGTGTTTTTTCATGTGCCGTGTTACTTACATGGGTGAAAAAACACTTGACCATTGCTACAGTAACATCAGAAATACCTTTGCAGCTGAGCCAAAGCCCCACTTTGGAAAGTCTGATCATATGGAAATTAGGCTTAAACCAGTGTATGCAAAAAGACTCAAGACAAATCCAGTCACAGTCAAAATAGTTAACACCTGGAAAGAAGAAACACAGGCTAGCCTGCAGGGATGCTTAGAGACCACTGACCGGCTTAACACCTTCTATGCCAGGTTTGACAGACTGAACACAGACAGCCCTATAAAAGCCCCCTGCGACTCCACACTCACAGCCCACCAGGTGACTCACACACAGTCCTTAAAGCCCACATATGCAGTGTTATTTACAAACGTGCAAATGTTTTGGGTGACCCCTCTCTTGTAATGATGATCCTTGAAATATATTATGTATCCAATTTCTTCTTGATTTGCACTGAGGATGGGGTCACCCAAAACGTTCACACATTCACACGTTTTTCTGTCAGCAGAAGCCAAGGACACCGCTGATTTCATAGAGCGGATGAACCGCCTTTTTGGCGTCCTCAACTCCAGGTATTACCAACCCCAAAAAATGTAAATACTGAATCCATATGTTTATGTATTCGGTTCCCGTGCATTCCCTCTGACACAGTAACACGCCAATCTGTACTTTTCAACTGGCCATTTTATCACAATAGTCTGATAGGGATTATTCAATCTTTCTACAATCAAACTACAATACAAACATGCACATCTACAACGAAACTATTTTTCAGTCCCCAAGTTCCTGGGTTTAGCATGTCGATAACCCCTTTCCCTTAGGTCTGTCAAGGACGCAAACCCCTGGCGACGACCCCTGGGCACAGGAAGCCACGCTGCGAATGAGACCTTTCTTTTGGAATCCATACAATGGATTGCAGGCTGGCAGTTTAGGTCAATCATTAATAACAGCCCAACTAAATACTACATTTGGCATTTTATAATGCGCTTCAAATAAAAATAAGTACAATTATATGAATATAAATATATAGAGAGAATTATATAACATTATTATATGGTGTGATATCATCGGTCGAATGCACCATTAATTTTAATGGGGCTCCCCAACGTTCGCACGTCTGATATTTGAGATAACGGACGGGTTGGTCTATATCAGACCGCTGTCAATGGCAACAAGACTTTTCACTGCTAAAGCGACTTTTCAACAAGACTCTAATCAGCTGCTGTGATAGACAACACCTGTTGTCTAGGCTACCTGTTGCCTAGTGGTGTTCCACAACGGCACTGTTTTGTTTTGCGCAGCAACAATCTTTTGACATGAAAAATTATAATAAACTTAACATGAAATAAAGAAATGTCCCCGCCATGTGTGAATCATTTAAGTATATCCATATAATAAGCGGGTTAACGTTCGGCGAGTCGGTCGCTTTGTGGAATAGCAGCACTTCAGAGAGAACAAGACCCCTCCGCTCCGCGTCGGGGTCTAAAGATTCTCTCTGTCGTGCTGCTATTCCACGGTAGCGACCTTCTCACCGAACGTTAACCCTTACTTATAACCCTTTGCAGTTCTGGGCGTAACCCCCCCCCCCCCTGCCAGAGAGGACTGCAGCTGACCATCAGAAGTATTTTGATGATCAAAAAGAGGTGCACAGATGCTGGCCTTAGGTATCTGTGCAACACTAAACTCAATCAAGACTGCATTGAGGTAAATGGAACAGACTACTATATAAATATAAAAATGTTTTGTAACGTCCTTTTCTTTACACTGAAAACCCTCTAAGGGGCGTTCCCTATTACCCATCATCAGTGGAATTAGAAATCCCTAACCTACTACGAATCATAAACAGACCATTTTACTTTTTGTCTTTGTCTTTGTTACTTTCTGGGTAGAATCTCTTCTCCTTGGTCCGGGGCAAAGGGGGCCACAAATACAATCCAAGTGCCAGGGAATTTGCGGCTGCTCTTCGCAGCATTAGTATTACCAACATGGCTCCTGCCCTCTCCTTGGCCACAAGAAATTGTGAGGAGCATGACGGACTCACCTTAATTACCGGTAATCCTGCAAATGAGCTGGCTCCCTCCACACCCTCCACACCAAGAGATCCACCAACGGCTGACAGTTTGGTGCAGGTTGATGCAGACGTTGTAGAGGACAAGGTGAGTTACACAAAACACAAGAGAAAGACACACATTAGTCAAACATTAATCGTGTAATAGGTTATCAATCACATGCAATGCAACATTGTATTCCATGTAACATTGTGTCTCTGTTGCTTTGTAGACCGTCACTGACTGTGTGATTTAAGAGGGTCTGTTTTATGTTGCTGGCTGGGTGGTGCAAGTCCTTCAGCAGGTCTTCACTGTGAAGTCCTGCAATCAGTGTGAGTTCTTGCTGTTAGGCCCAAGGCACCAGGACCACAACTATGCCGCAGCACCACAGCACCCCTTCTTGAGCACAAAAAAATTAACACCAGGGGCAAACCTCATGAGGCCTTCTAAGGAATTTTTCGATGGGATCAGGTTGTTGGCAGCGGAGTTCACCAGGGTGATTGAGAGATTCTGGCCTCTGCCAAATATCAACCTTCTCACCACCCACCCCGAACATGCCCTCTTACTGGAGACAACGGCCATGAAAAAAATTTGTAATGTGCAGGTTAGGGGCTGAGATTAGGGTCCGGAACCGGGCCCTGCACTCAGAGAAATTTAAAGCCGACCGGAAACTGACAACTTTTTCCTCATAACACATTCACACATAACACACGTACACAAACGCACGTATGCGCGCGCACACACACACACACACACACACACACACACACACACACACACGTATGTCCATCATGTACAATACAACTTAAGGAGAATTCTGAATTGTATATCTTTCCATGTGTGCCTCCCCATAACGAGCACATATTGATACAAATCGTCATGTCAGTCACTATTAGTGTGAGTTCTGGTTTGTAGTCCTATAGAGCTTTTTTTCTGGGTTTTTTTTTAAATATAGATGTTATGTCCCTCCACGTTATAATTTAAGTTAATTACTGCTGTCTCTATTTAGTACACAAACAAACAAACAAATCAGCAAGGGATCAAATACTTGTTAATATGGTCCTCGCTCTATGTGATGTTCTTATGTTCCTATTAAATTAAATGTCATTCCATTTCGTGATATTAAATGACACTGCATTCTCTAAATTGTCTTATGTTTGATTGTACCTGCCCTATCGTACACGAAGCTGAAAGTTAATCTTTGTATAGCTAGTGATGTTGGGTATGATGATGTCCTCAATGATGTCGTCTGTAACTTAGTAAGATGCTTTGGGTATAAAGTATCTGACAAATGCAATATAAGGTAATAACATAATATGTGGTAATAAATCATATATGTGGTGGTAAATCATATTTAAAGCTAGACGAAACCTAGGCGCATATCTACGCCGCCGAACCTACCTGCTAACATGCGCATTTTAAAACAGAGATCACAGCTGAGAGGCTGCAATTATGCCGAAAAACATGCCTAATCCCACCATGTATGTGTGTGCGCAGAAAAAAAGCAACAAAATACCTTCCAACATACAGTAGCCTACTCACCTCCGTGTCGGCCACGCTGATGTTGTTTCAAGACAGCCATTTTCCTTGGATCCGCGTTGCCGTAAACCAGCCCCTCCGGTCGTGAACTATGTATGACGTCATCGACACTTTAAATAGCACTTTTAAAGAGAATGCATGCATCTGAAAAGCTACAACTCATTCGGGAGAATTTTGTAGGCATTTTCTTTGAAAAACAACATTCAAATTGGCAGACAATAAATTATATCCCCAGATAAGGGTAGGAAACAAGGTATAGCTCCATAGGACTCATTCTGGTCTCCGGCCACCACATGGACAAGGGTGGAACAGCAACTGAGCTCGTTTCGGAAACCGGAAATACACCAGTGGCGTATCTAGTCAGAGACGTAAAGAATCTATGGTAGTAATGTGTTGTTCACGAACAAACCGGAAGTTTTGAACGCATCTTTGAGGTGAACGACTCTCACCAGGGGCTGTTCACTTACGGAACTAGCTACTAGCCACAATTGGCTAACCCTAATCCTACCTAAGTGCAAAATGAATGGGTGTCAATGGAGTTTTCTACCATTATAATTTTTGTGATTTTTTTAAATCATTTTTTCCCCTGAAATATTAATATTAAGTTCGAAGCTAGAAATAATAAGACCCCATTTGAGTAGCGTTTCGATTATTTTGCGCCACTAGATTATTATATACTGGGTCACAAAGCTCAATTTTTATGGGGCCAAACCCATAAACATTAGCGGGATGCTAGCGAGTACAGGTTGAAATCTTCTAACCTGCTGCAAAACTACACACCTGAACGATTTGTCAATACAGCCTATTGTTAAACAACAGTCATAGTGCTTACCAGGAATGTGACTGGCAATCGCAGTAGCAATGTATTTCGCATATGGGTTCCCCTTTCCATTCCATAAATTTTCCCACATGAAGGACTTACCGACGCTCACCAACTAGTGGACACTCCATAGTTACTACAGTATGCATGCCAAGCCAGGGGCTGCTCACTCTCTGGTGGACACCGGTGGTAATGCAGTTAGTTGGCGATCGTGAACCAGTCCTGGCAAGTGAAAAATGAATGGGTGTCAATGGGGCTGTATCAGTCTAATAATAAAATCTGGCCGTGTAATTTTTTTTCCGGGAATAATGAAGTCATTTTCGATTGATGGCGTGAAGTGGGTGCATTTGGCTCTACTTGCATTCAGATTCGTGAAATATTATGCTAAATGGCTCTACTTCAAACTCTGGCTTTGACATCACGTGTCATAAACTACTTTACGGCATTTCGCCATTTTGTTCTGTAGTTTCACTAGGGTTTCACTTCCAGCGTTACTTCGGACAGGTAGCCGACTACACGAAGACCTGATTTATCGCCATGGAAAAGAAACTTGAAAGAAGTCAGCTGGCTGAGCTTGGAAATGTAGCCGACCCGACATGTAAGTATTTGCTTTCACACCTGCATTAACACCATTAGGCTAGGTCTTATAATCTCGTGATATAATCGGCTAATTGGCACAGGCTAGCTAGCCTACTGTTACCGAAGGTGGCTAGAGCTACATTCATGAACATGTCATAATTTGTAATTTATGTAAACCTTTGGTGGAGAACATACATAGGCTAGGCCTAGGCCATATAATGCACGCATGCAATCTGAAATATGACCGTGAACAACATTAAGGGTAGGCTTGTCATTCCCTTCTGCTATGATGACTGACAGGCTCTGTTGTTGGTGCACTGATGCAGACAATGTCAGTCAATGAAATGTTGTCACATCAGCCCAAACAACTGTCAGTGGCCCAAACGGCACATGTGGGCAACTACGTTCTTTTCTTCATCAGTTGAAAGTGAAACGTCATCGACACGGATAATATGAATCGTGTCCGAATCACACAGATCTCCAATCAACGTTGTAGTGTTAGACAATTTAGTTGGCTAATTACGTGTCAGATCAACAGCATGCGGTAGCCTACATTCCCTTGTGTAGTGCTATGTTTCCCTAAAAGTAAACAAATACTTCAGCAAACTGTAACACACATAATGTAATGCCACCGACGCACTGGTGCAGTTTTAGGCTGGCAGGCATCAGAATTTGACACTGAAAACATAGTAGGCAAATGAATGACTAAATAGAATACTGACAACGAAGAAATGCATGCAATACAATACATATTATTATTATTATTATTATTATTAGTATGCTTGCCAGCGGCAAGCATACTATTGTTATTCGACCCGTTTCCGGGTTATTATTAATTTTCTCCTTCCGTCTACGAACGGTTCGTTTTGAAGAACCGCTCAAGATAGAAAGTCCGTTCAAAGACCGAAACGTTCGGCTCGATAAGACGACCAGGATTTGTATTTTTCACAGAGGTACCTCAAACTCTGTAGCGCCACCAGCAGGACAAAGGCGCAAGTACATTACATGCTCTAACTTTTGAACCGTTGGTCGGAATTTCACAAACTTGGTATCCCTGGAATCCTTGGACCAAGCCGAATCCAATGCACCCTATGACGTCATTTTCCGCCTGGAAAGTTTTTCCGCCATTTTGAATTTTGTAAAAATCAATAAAAATGATGCCACGGCCACAATTTTTGACCGATCATCACGAAAATTTTATGAGGGCATCTTTGGACTGAGATACATCTACCCTAAAAATTCTGGAACAATTGATACAACTGTCTCCAAACAGGAGCCAATCAAATTTGGCGGCGAAGACGCCAAACAGGAAGTGAGCTTATATCTCGGCAACGGCTTCTTGTATCAGAACCCAACTTTATATACATCATCAGGACTTTCCCCAGAGGAGACAAAACAATTTTCGTGTAAATACACCACTAGGGGGCGCTACAATAAGGAAAAACGTGTTTTTGCAGATATTGGCCCGTATTGACTTCAAATCATCAAACGCTTGGTATCATTGAAATCCTTGGGTCAAGCCGAATCCAACGCATATTATGATGTCATATTTATCATCATGAATTTCCCGCCATTTTGACATATTCAAAAATCAATAAAAATGAAGCTCCGCCCACATTTTTTGTCTGTTCGTCCTACAATTTTTATCAGACCACCATTTGACTATTCTGCATCTATGCTGAAGTTAACAGAGCAATAGCTGAAAGCATCGGCGCACAGCAGCCAATCAAAATTGACAACAAAGACAAAAACACCGTCCAAACAGGAATTTAGCTCATTTCTCAGCAACGCCTTGACAGATCTTAACGAAATTTCTCACACATGATCTCCAGTACACCCAGAGGGTACATACAGAATTCAGTGCAATACGGCCACTGGGGGGCGCTACAGTTAGTGAAAATGTGTTTTTGCCAATATGGTACATACCAAACAGGAAGTTACCTCATATCTAGATGGTTAACTCTGTATGTTGTGTGTGCATCATTGACAGTAAATAGAATGGACGCCAAATCAACGCTATTTGCCATTCAACGCTTTGAAGCCAGATTTGGGAACATTCCAACTTACATTCCACCTTAGCAACGCCAAACGCAGGTGCTGATTGGACAACAACAAGACTTCTAACGGTCAATCAAACCATGTTCTGATGCTCATTGGTCAATTTAACTTTTAATATCTCTCTAAAACAAAACATCACCACAAAAAATCACCACCCTGGTAAGTTGGAGAGCAAGGGGACCTACTAGTTGAGCGAAAAATTATCCCCCTGGAGTGGCATTTAAGGGAGATACAGGGTTGTATGTCTCTCATAGGAATGAATGGGATTTGGCCATTTTTTGGTCTTTTTGGGTCCAACCTTGGCTCCAACTTGGCTTCAACAATGAAATAGAATTTTGGCCTCCATTCTATTTACTCTCAATGGTATTCATGAAGGGCAGCATGTGCATTAAGGGCAAGTCATGCATGAAAGGCAAGGCATGCATGAAGGGCAACGAATGCAAGACGGGCAAGCATACTCCAGCATTTTCTGTGAGGAAATGCAATCTAGTTATTTTTAATTTTCTTCTTCCGTCTACGAACGGTTCGTTTTGAAGAACCGCTCAAGATAGAAAGTCCGTTCAAAGACCGAAACGTTCGGCTCGGTCAGACGACCAGGTTTTGTATTTTTCACGGGGGTACCTCGAACTCTCTAGCGCCACCAGCAGGTCAAAGTTTCAAATATTAACATGCTATAACTTTTGAACCATTGGTCATAATTTCAAAAACTTGGTATCCCTGGAATCCTTAGGCCAAGCCGAATCCAATGCACCCCATGACGTCATTTTCCGCCTGGAAAGTTTTTCCGCCATTTTGAATTTTGTGAAAATCAATAAAAATGACGCCCTGCCCACAAATTTTGACCGATCGTCACGAAAATTCTAGGGGGGCATCTTTGGACTGAGATACATCTACCCTAAAGGTTCTGGAACGATTGATTAAACCGGCTTCAAACAGGAGCCAATCAAATTTAGCGGCGGAGACGCCAAACAGGAAGTGAGCTCATATCTCGGCAACGCCTACTTGTACCAGAACCCAATTTTATACACATAATAAGCACTACCGCCAGAGGACACGTAACGATTTTTGTGCAAATGCGCCACTAGGGGGCGCTACAATAAGCAAAAACGTGTTTTTGCCGATATTGGCCCGTATTGACTTCAAATCATCAAACGCTTGGTATCATTGAAATCCTTGGGTCAAGCCGAATCCAACGCATATTATGATGTCATATTTATCATCATGAATTTCCCGCCATTTTGACATATTCAAAAATCAATAAAAATGAAGCTCCGCCCACATTTTTTGTCTGTTCGTCCTACAATTTTTATCAGACCACCATTTGACTATTCTGCATCTATGCTGAAGTTTACAGAGCAATAGCTGAAAGCATCGGCGCACAGCAGCCAATCAAAATTGACAACAAAGGCAAACTTACCGTCGAAACAGGAAGTTAGCTCATATCTCAGCAACGCCTTCACAGATCTTAACGAAATTTCTCACACATGATCTCCAGTACACCCAGAGGGTACCTACCAAATTCAGTGCAATACGGTCACTGGGGGGCGCTAACATTAGTGAAAATGTGTTTTTGCCAATATGATACATACCAAACAGAAGTTAGCTCATGTATAGATGGTTAACTGTATGCTGTGTATGCATGAAGGGCAGCATATGCATGAAGGGCAGCATATGCATGAATGGCAATTCATGCATGAAAGGCAAGGCATGCATGAAGGGCAACGAATGCAAGACGGGCAAGCATACTCCAGCATTTTCTGTGAGGAAATGCAATCTAGTTATTATTATTATTATTACATATTATTAGTAGTATTAGGCCTAATAATAACAACAACAACAACAACAACAGTAAAACAGCACCCAGAAATCCAGGGCCTTTTGAAGTACTGAAGTGGGCCTACATTATAATGAACATTTCTGCCAACATCCATGCTTGCATAATGTAACCCGGTTGGGATTTGTAATTAAGTATTTAAAAATATCTGTGAATGCATTTCATAAGGTTATAAATAGCTTAAAAGGTATTTTAGTTCATGGCAATAAATACTGATAAGTAGAAGAAAGTTAAAATTCATTGGCCAGCAATGACGTCATTATGGCTATGT
Source organism: Engraulis encrasicolus (assembly GCF_034702125.1). NCBI lineage: Eukaryota > Metazoa > Chordata > Actinopteri > Clupeiformes > Engraulidae > Engraulis > Engraulis encrasicolus. The sequence goes on along the minus strand of NC_085867.1, from coordinate 33,008,458 downwards.
TTCTGTAAGAAACATAGATATGGGTAATAGGCATGTTAATTCAATATGTCATGTTATTTTTCTTATATTTCCTATGTATGGACACTTGTTAAAATGCTTAAGTTTTGCATAGAAGTATGTGAAATGATGTCTGTATTTGTTTTCAATTTATTTCTTTTCTGTATAATCTGTGATTAGCCAATCACGAGACGGGTCAAAGGGGAGGAAGAGATACGTGAGATTAACGTGAGGCAGAAGGAAAAATGCATTTTGTGAAGAAGCCACGCATTAAGTTTGTCCGAGTTTGAGTTATTAATCGGATTCACGGAAGTTGAATTTGATGTACTATTGTCATGTAAGTGAAGCTTTCGGTATGAAGACTTTGTGTAACTTGTGTGAGATAGTTATCTGCCGGTTAGATGGACAATTTAACGTGAGGCAGAAGGAAGACTGCATCGCCGTTTATTTCACGCGCTTCGTGCATCCAGTGGCTGCGTGATGGACTTTGCTAATTAGTTAGCGGCTTGCCAACTGTAGCTGAGAAGTCCACACGAGCAGAGGGAAGACCACGAGAGCCGTGTCTGCAACGAAGCCCTGCAGCAGTGTCAAAGGGGCGACTAAATGCAACTGACTGGACTTTGCTGAATCTGCATAACACCGCCCAACCTGCGTCATCGACGAGTGAGTAAGGTACCGGTATTTTATTTTCAATGCCCTCGTGGTGAAGAAGCCATTTGTTTGTTTATACGGCTACACCGCACTCAAGCTGCTATCAGGCCTGCGACGAGAGAACTGGGGTGGGGACCTTTTGCTTCTGTGAGACTTTGGGTTGAACTTTATTGAACATTATTAGTACTGCCGGCTTTAAGGTAATCTTTTATTTTGGGCCCATTAGAAGAATATTTGGTCTGTGCATTTTTTTGTTTGAAACCCTGTGGTGGTTAATTGTGTTGATTGACATTTTTACTATTCTTGCATTATTCTTAAACTTTTCAAAGTGACTTTATTGCATTCTATATTCAGTAAATAGTTTGTGTTTTCATTTAAACTCTGGTGAATGTGTCATTCAGTGTCATATCTGTCTGGGGTTTATTCCATAGGTATTATTGCACATAAGGTAAACCTGCAGTATATTAACTGTAACCCTTGTATTACAGGGAGTAATATATTTTTCAGAGGTTAACACACAATTATCAGGTTACTTAACAAGTTACCTTTTCAGAGGGGAAACACACACATTATAATAACAGTATAAGGACTCAGGTTAGCTTCTCTCATAATAGTCATAAATACTAGAGAGGCGCTACAAGTACAAAATCAAAATGAACTATTTCAGTGTAGGCCTAATTTGGCACTTCATGCGCTGCACTGGTGGATTTCATATGCTACTTGAATTTCCTGATGCAGGTCTGCTGCTCTGTCTTGTTAATTGCCAACATGCCGCTACATTTAGCTATTGTGTGCTACTGACTTTCACATGAAATGCCCATGGCTCTGTAAGTTTGTCTCAGCGACTTCAAGCATTTTAAGCTTGCTGAAAATTGATTAGGAGTCACTGCAAAGGCTACGTAACAAGTGGCCATAAGTTCCTGCTCTATTGGCTGGCACCCAGCCTAGCTGATTAACCAGCTTCTTCCTTCACTGATCACAGTGACACAAACACGGGTGACATTAGAAACCTATAATATAATCACATCATTGACCACTACAACACGGAGTGTTACAAAAAAGACACATCCACGTGGTGATGTGACATTATCCTTCACATTTGTAAGGGGTCAGAGATTAAGTTACTTTTAATGCTTAACCCTTGGGAGGATTTGGAACTCCCTCACACGCACATGCAAGTTCATAAAACATGCAATTGTGTTGGGCAGGGTCCAGAGAAAGCCCACTTTCTCTTCAATCAAAACAATGACGATGGTGATGCGTGAATCCTGGTCTTGGAGGTAAATACAGTCTGTGTTAGGGTGACCAGACGTCCGGTTTTCCCCGGACATGTCCTACTTTCGAGACCTAAAAAAATGTCCGGGGGGAATTTCGGAAATGTCCGGGATTTTGTTGGACTGCCTGAAATATAATTCATCTGCACTGTAATTTTCACTCCGTTCCATTTGACTCCACTCCAGGTTTCTCTCTACCGTTCACAAATTAGTCACGCCTTTCTCATCAAATCTTGCCACCTCGCACCATGTGTCCGAAAGAAGTAGCCTAGGGGACTAGCCAGTGCGCCCCATGTTTACAAGCGAAAGCGCATCTGTCCGCCGGTTCGACGGACTGCAATGCCGATAGAAACGCAAATGCACGTTCGCGGTGGAGTTGAAAAAAAAATCCCGCGTGTGAAGCCAGGTATGAAGGTAATCTAACACAGGAGTATAACACCACCAAATCCATCATTTAGGGAGGTACAAGTTTTGTTACACCTTGTCACAAGACTTAGCCTAAAAATTCTTTCACGATCTGACATTTCCAAGTTATTTGCAAAAGCAATTTCTCGGACCTAGAAGGACTCATTCCTGAGTCAAGAAATTAAGCTTCTTCTTCATCAGCTTCTTCTTCTGCCTATTGCCTTTGCAGTTATTGATAACGCTGTATGGGTTATCTTATTAATGGTAGGTAAAACTCCAGTTCCTCTCTTAATGGCTGCAGTGCCCATTGCTAATCTCTGAGCACCATGCCACTACAAATAGCCTATCTAAATAGGCCTAATGGATGACAGTGGAGGGGTAAATTGTGAGGTGTCTTATAAACATAGCCTAATGCCTAAGCCTAAAGCCATATGTAGCCTAATAGAACTTCATTATCAATTCAGTTGAAAACCACAAATGTTGTGTTTTTTATATTTAGTTTCCAATGTTATATAGCCTAATGCTGTTCATCTTTGTGGGGAATGGCTGAGATGGGCCTACATGATGGTGAATCTATTTTTAAAAACCTAATGCAGAAATTAGAATAGGCCTATGAAATTGAGCTGCATTGTTATGCTGTTAAGATACCCCAATATAGGTGTTAGGCCTACTATCTAGGATTGTAACAAAGGCACACTCTGCATCATATGATCACACAAATTATGTGATAGGCCTATAGGCGTAACTAAAGAGATTTTAAATGTCATTTATGGTAGACAAATGAATGTGCATGCCAAAAAGTTCGAGTGGCTTTTAAACAAATGACCATTTTGGATGCGTTGATACTTTATAGGCCTACAATCATACCTCATACCCATATATACTTTCATACCTGTAGATACACAGATACACCGATGACATACACCGATGACCGATGAGCGATGACATACACCGATGACCCCCCCCCCCCCAAAAAAAAGTGTCCTCCTTTTTACAAATCCAAATCTGGTCACCCTAGTCTGTGTCTAAAACAAATTGAAAACTTCTCACTGAATGAAATACTAATCTTGCAAGTGATCAGGGAGTTGAAGCTATCCATCAAAACAACTATGAAAGAACACTACATACTGTGATACTGTCAGAAAAGATTAGGGGTTGACCGATACAGGTTTTTTAATGGCCGATGTAATACTGATGTTTTCATCACCCTTGGCCAATACCTGATTTCCGATACCCAAACTTTGGGGCCGATGTGGTTAAAAAAAAGTTTGAAAAATTACAAGAATGAAGTGACGTTGAAAATAAACATTTATTTCACATTATCAATTTCAGGTAGAAGTTGTAACATTTAAGCACCCACTCTAACAATCAAGTAATACAAAAATAAAGTGTCTTGGTGTTTCTAATAAACCTGAATAACATAAAATAATAAATACTGCATATCGGCCAAAATCACATGTATATCGGCCAATACCGACACACTTCAAAAACGCAAATATCGGCCAATACATCAGTCTATCTATGTGGGTGGTTAACGTTGAAGGGGGCATAAAAAAAACAAAAGACAAAATGTGTGTGTGTGTGTGTGTGTGTGTGTGTTGTGTGTGTGTGTGTGTGTGTGTGTTGCATTGTCAATAAACCATGGATGAATGGATCTCAGCCATTACGTAGTCATGGACTGTTTCAGCTGCCACTATCTGACAAGCAACAGGATAGAAGCCATGGCAGTCAAAACAGCTATTTTTACCAGAAAATAAGACAGATGTTCAGGCAGACAACTGTGATTTCACTGCATGGTTTCACTGTATTACTTGTAATAATTGTGTGAATGTCACAAATAAATCTCCTGGTATCCTTGCATGATACATGAAAAACAAGTAAGGATTGAGTAAGACATTGCATAAGCATGTTACACCGCAGGACATGAAGTCACACCACAGGAAATTCACTGCATTGTGGCCATTTTAATCCTTTTGTATACATGACTGACCTCTTAGCTCATTCTAACTACGTAATGATGTTGTGTTTAATCTTAATATGTGTTTTCATTTCTAAAAAAAAAACCTTCCACAACAGCAGTCACACCACAGGACACTATAAAATGAACCTAAGCATTGCATGACAGAAAACATGCAATATGTAGACATAATAAGAGGTTAATAGTCACCTTAAGCTTCCACACCACTCTCGAATAACTGAGGTACTGACTGGTTAGGAGCTTGTCTTTTAGACTCTGTAGTTGGCCTTGCAGCTGCCCGTCCACAAACCTGACCTAAATGTCACCCCGCATGACGCAATTTGTGATACGAATTTGAACTAGTAGTTAATGTTACTGTATTGAGATTTCACAGTCATATATTTTAATATAAGGTTAATGTTTATGCAATCATGCCAAATGCGATGTACTACTGAATGTGTTGACAGTCATTCAGTCTGTGAAGGTCGAGCACTTACGCCCTTGACCTCTCTGCTGGCTGGAGAGGAGCCTGTTTTGCGCTTTAAGTTCTGCCCCCACCCTGCACATAACAAATTTTTGAAGTGTCACCTCCTCAATTAAGGGTGCATGCTCGGGGTGGGCATGGTAAATTTGGTGGAAGGCTCCAACTCTCCCAAGCATGGAGCGCAATGTTGTTGTCAGCTGTGGTTTCGACCACACAGTGCCAATGTGGGTCTTGACCTTAGCCTCAAGAACGCTGATGCACTCTGCAAAGATGGTCGACGGCTGGGTCAGGTTGGAGTGCTGAGTGAATTTCTTCGCGTTGAAGAAGGGTCGTGCTGGTATGGCGTAGGTGTGGTCATGGCTGTTCTGGCCCACCAACACCTCCTCACACCTCTTGCAGTCTTGTACTACCTGTTAATAAATTCTTAATTAGACTATAATAGTTTTTCACATCACTCACACAGAGACACAGTGAATACAAAGACAATTGTTTACTCTGATCAGAGGGAAGGTAGAAAAGCTTCTTCAAAGAGTGACGGTGCTACTAGGGTTATATACAGCCATTTCAGACACGTATACGTAAACATATCCTTTTACAGAGACTGTTATAAACAGATTCTTGTCAGTATTCAATTGCAGGAAAAAGGTTCCCTGACTTGACAGGTAGAGCACATCTGTTTGACGTCATCGCAGGGCCAGGAAACCCACACACGCAGAGACAGACAGAAATACAGCAAAAAAGCAGGCAAGACAGAAAACAACTGAAGTATATATATATATATATATATATATATATATACATTGAAATGGATATATTTCCATAAAATGTAGAAATGCATTGAATTTATTCACACTACCTCTGACTGCCGAAGGGAGTACACCACCCAGCCAGACACGTAAAAAAGGCTCTCCTCTTCAACACAATCTCCAACGGTCTATAGAAGTACACTAATTGTTAATGTTGTAAATGCAAAGGAAGAGTGAGTAATTGGCAGTGACACAATGTGGTGTACTTTTTGTGCAGACCTGCTCTCCCATGTGGTCAGACACGGACACAGCCTGCTCCTTCTCCTCTTCCTCCTGCTCCTCCTCTATCATCCTTGTCCCTGGTGAGGGGGGCTGGAGTGGCAGGCTTTGCAGAAGGAGAGGATTGGTGTCGTCCGTCTCACAATTCGCTGATGGAGGCACTGAGCCTGGCATCATGCTGGCGATGCTCAGTCCCCTGAGGGCAGCTGTGAACTCACGAGGCGTGGGGTTGTATTTGAAACCCCCTTTGCCACGGACCAAGGAGAACAAGTTCTGTTCAGAGAAAGAAAGGAGATCATTGACATCGATAATTGACCTCTTTTCAGAGGCTTGTGGCTGCTGGTGTCCATAGCCACAGAGGTGCATACACACACACACACACACACACACACACACACACACACACACACACACACACACACACACACACACACACACGTTAATCATGTTAAGCGATGTTGACTGTTTTGAAAGGTGCTATATAAACCGAAAGCATTATTATTACATTTACTGTTGTTATTGGTGTTAAGCTAGCTTTTCAGTCTTATGTCAGTATGTGTGCCTTTTTTGGATGTACCTCAATACAGTCCTGGTTCAATTTTGAGGTGCACAGGTACCTCATGCCTGCCTCCACGCACCTCTTCTGGACCAGCAGTACGCTTTTTATGCTCAACACCATGCCAGTTTGGCATGGTGGAGTACGGCCAGATCTGTATGTGAATGGACATTCGGTACAAAAGTTGAATGAAAATGAATATGCCGACAGATATTTCCTCACCAGCTCTTACTCGTTGTGTTTTCCTTTTGCTATACCTCTTCCTAGTATACACACCTGAACTGCCAACCAGCCACCCAACCAGTGCAGTGGACCAGGAAGTCCTCTTTGGCCTGACTCCCGCTGCCAAGGGGACGTCTCCAGGGGTTGGAGTCTTTGATTGATCTTAATGGAGGTGAGGAAATGGTAAGCACACACATGACAACACATATTTGGTATGTTCTCACTTAAGGGGGTGTGCCTGACTGTTGGAAACAAGGCCTGCGCTGCACTTACAACATCATCATGTTTGCTAAGTGTGTGTATTGCCAGACTTAATGTTGTAACGCTTACCTTGAATTCAGCACATCAAACAGCTGATTCATTTTCGCAAGGAAGGCTGCTGTATGGCTGGCCTCAGGCGGCAGCCTTTTCAAGCTCACCATTGCTGACACACCTGCCACAAACAAGGGGTGTTATGACTGTGGCAAGGAACCATGAAAAGGAGTTACTTCATTGTGCTTGTATATTCCTCTATTACCCATAGCAAAAGGCATACCCATCCGTCATTGTTGCTATGCCCACTATGCTCTTACAATCAAATGCAGGTCTGGCTGGTTTGAGCTGCAAGCCTTTCAGTGTGAGTATTATAGAACTTAGCCTGTGCTTCTATTCATTGCTATCAGTCTTGGCAAATTTGCAAAACTTGACTCAACCCTGCGGGATGTCAGCCATGTTTAACAATCGAAACATTAGAAATAAAACTGTACCAGCAGACACAGTGTGACTGAAGATTTGTGTGGCGTATTTCACACGCATCTTCGAAAAGGCTGGGAGCTGAATGTGGTTCGGTGTCAGCTTTGGGGCCATCCTCACTGGGTTGATGGCGTCCAGTTGATGGAAGTTGGCTATGTGGCGCCATAGCACACAGTGTCCATCAGTCTGAAGGAAGATATATAAAGTTCAACCAAAACTATATAACTGTCTGTGAACACTTGTGTCCAGCATTGCTTTGCTTCCTTACAGCATCCCTGTTTTTTATCACGTTTTCAGAATCATTTCAGTGATTTAACATCTACTAGGGAAGGCTGGTTCAAATGTGCACTTTCTATCTTAATTGTCATCCTGGCTGTAGATTACAAGGACTTGAAACTGCTTTGAATGTTGACACAGATTTGCTTTTGAGTATTCCATGCTATTACCTAAAGCCCATACTTCATCAGGTTATTCCTGATTGATTTTATAAGATGGGGCACATCAAAGATGACCGCCACCTTCTTGTTTGCCACAGTGAAAGTGTGGGACTCCTCTCCCCCTCCAGCTTGGAGAGTAGCCCCAAGAAGTTGAAAGGCCTTCACGTTTGGGCTTGCCTGGTCACAAACCACTGCCTGCACCTTGTAAATAGAAGTGTTGACATGATGAGAAAGAAGTTGTAACTGATGCAACAATGACTCTATTAAGCTCAGTGTAGTACTCAATACTGACTGTTAGCCCAATGGAGGTTAGGCGCTCTACTGCTTCCCTCACAAGGGGTGCAGTTCTGTCAGCCGGCATGGGACCAGCGGAAAAGAAGAAGTACTTGTGGCATTTGTATTATTAGGTTACAGCTTACCTGCTTCCACTTGCCCATGATGTCCCTGACCATGAAAACCATGGCTTGCTTGGCTGCCTCCCCTGTTGGACAAATGCCAAAAATGGCATCTGTTCTGGCGTCGTAGTCAAGGTGCCTCTTCATCGCCATCTCATCCATGACTAGGGTGCACATGGTCTCCGCTGGGCGCATTTCGGAAACCAGCAACTTCATTTGCCCCAGTATTCCATGCAGGAAGCCGGGCTGTAAAGCAGAAATAGTGGAGATGTGTAAGTACTATAAAAGACAGGTCTAGTAGTGTCATATGAAGCCTAATATTAGGTGAAAGTCTGTGTAGGTCAGTTTCATATGGGCTGGGCCATGCAGAGCTGACGTTTAGATTTGACCCATACATGCAGGTGTTCACATTGGCAATGTTGCCCACCTTCCCTTGTACCTGTAACTCACTACTGTGTGTAGTCAATATATAGTGATGCACCAAACATCAGTTATGTACATTACTGTATATCCCAGATATTCACTGCGGAGCACCTGCCATACTAAAAACAACCAACTACAACTACATCTGCATGCCAGTTTTTCATGTTCAAGTATAGCCAAATCAACATTATAACATACAGTTGCTAGGAATGCGTGTTGGTTTGCTCACAAATTCTACAACACAAATACACATAGCTAAGACAAAGACAGGAAAACAAGAGAGGCCATTAATAAACGGGAATTACGTATACAAATTGACATTGAAAAGTGCAATAAGACATAATAAAGTGCATAGTGCAAGGTAGGCAAGAGGTGGAAGGCCAGGCAGTGGAGTGGCTGGAAAGTGCTAGTGCATGTTCCAGTTCAAGTAGCGGATGGCTTGTGGGTAGGTGCTGTCCCTAAAACGTGTGGTGTTGGTTGGGATGCTTCTGTATCTTTTCCTTGATGGAAGGAGTGTGAATAGATGGTGTGCTGAGTGCATGGGGTCAGAGATGATGTTCTTGGCTTTCCTGGCTATTCTGGTGTTGTAATGTGAGGCTAAGGTGGAAAGACTGTGACTGATAATTGTAGAGGCTTTGCGTACCACACACTCGAGTTGTTGCTTATCCGGGCTTGTGGCGCTGCCATGCCAGACCAGGATGGAGAAGGTGAGGACACTTTCAATTGTTGCTTGTTAGACCTGTATCATGCTGGTCTGACTGACTCCAAATCTCTTTAGCTGCCTGATGAAGTATAATTTTTGGTGGGCTTTAGAGATTATGTGACTGATGTTCAGGATCCATGACAGTGACTGATAGATGGTGGTGGCTAAAAACGAAAGGAGTCAACCCACTCTACTGCCTGGCCATTAATCAAGATGGGGGTGTGCTGGCCTGCCTTTTTCCTGAAATCCACTATGACTTATTTGTTTTTGCATATGTTGAGCATGACATTATTGACCGTGCACCACTGCACTAGATGTTTGACCTCATTTCGGTGTGATGTTTCATCATCATCGCGTATGAGGCCTATTACAATAGATAGATAGGTAGATAGATTGTTTATTTGTCCTTTCGGAACAGTGGTGTCGTCAGCAAACTTTTCATTGTTCATAACAACCCTGTCTGTCTGTCTGTCTGCCTGTGTCCCCGCCTGCAGTGTTTAGGGTTGCCTAAAGGTTTCACCAACACACATCACCCACATCTGGCATTGGGAATAGCCATCTCTCATAGCTGTTGTTTGACATTGAATCACACATACAGTGAGTCCAATATGTATTTGATCCCTTGCTGATTTTGCCGGTTTGCCCACTAATAAAGACATGATCAGTCTATAAATTTATGATAATATGTATTAAAACATGGAGAGACAGAATATTAAAAAAAAAATCCAGAAAATGAACCTAAGGAATATATATTAATTTATTTGTATTTCATTGAGGGAAATAAGTATTTGATCCCTTAGTATTCATTAGGAGTTCTGGCTTTTACAGACCAGGTAGACACTCCCAATCGACTTGTTACCTGAACTGAAGCCACCTGTTCTCACTAATCACTCGTGTGAAAAACACCTGTTCACAGAATCAGACAATCAGACAGATTCCAAACTGTTCACCATGGGGAAGACCAAAGAGCTGTCTCAGGACCTCAGAGTCAGGATTGTTGATCTCCACAAAGCTGGAATGGGGTACAAAAAGATTAGCAAGGTGTTGGATTTGAAGGTAACAACAATTGGTGCAATTGTAAGAAAATTTAAAAAGCATAACATGATCATCAACAGACCTCGGTCCGGTGCTCCTAAGAAGATTCCACCTCGTGGGGTAGCAATGATTCTGAGAACGGTCAAAAATCATCCTGCAACCACTCGGCAGGAGTTGGCAAATGACCTGAAGGCAGCTGGGACCACAGTTTGCAAGGAAACAATAGGCAACACTTTGCGCAGCAATGGGTTAACATCCCGCAGTGCCCGAAAGGTGCCCCTTCTCAAGAAGGCACATGTGGACGCGCGCCTTAAGTACGCCAATGATCACCTGAAAGATGAACCAAGTTATTGGGAGAAAGTTATGTGGTCGGACGAGACCAAAATTGAGCTTTTTGGCCTCAATTCTACCCGTCATGTGTGGAGGAAAAAAAATGCTGCTTATGACCCCAAGAACACTGTGCCCACCGTCAAGCATGGAGGTGGAAGCATAATGTTTTGGGGGTGTTTCTCCGCCAAGGGTACAGGTCTACTTCACCGCATCACTGGGAAGATGGATGGAGCCATGTACCGTACAATCCTGAAGGACAACCTCCTCCCCTCTGCCAGGAAGCTGAAAATTGGCCGTGGTTGGGTCTTCCAACATGATAATGACCCGAAGCACACAGCAAAGGCAACAAAAGATTGGCTCAAGAAACATCACATCAAGGTCATGGAATGGCCCAGCCAGTCACCGGACCTCAATCCGATCGAAAATCTATGGAGGGAGCTGAAGGTCAGAGTGGCCAGGCGACAGCCCACGCACTGATGAAGGCTTGTTAGCCGAAACGCGTTTGCTTTTTGGACATGGTGGTAATATAAATAAATAATGAGACGCAGTTTGTGAGTGCGGATTTCTTCTTCCTTAAGTTGACGCTTTTTATCTCGCACCCAAAAGCTTTTCGGTTTTCCAAGAAGTTGAGCGCGTCCTCTGCCAATACTTGCAGGCGACAGCCCACCAACCTTCATGACTTAGAGAGGATCTGCAAAGAAGAGTGGGCCAAAATTCCACCTGGTGTGTGTGCTAAACTTGTGGTTAACTACAAAAAACGTCTCACTGCTGTGCTTGCAAACAAAGGCTTTGCCACTAAGTATTGAGTGTGTTTGGCCAGAGGGATCAAATACTTATTTCCCTCAATGATATACAAATTAATTAAAATATATTCTTTAAAGTTATTTTCTGGAATTTCTTTTTGATATTTTGTCTCTCCATGTTTTAATACATATTATCATAAATTTATAGACTGATCATGTCTTTATTAGTGGGCAAACCGGCAAAATCAGCAAGGGATCAAATACATATTGGACTCACTGTAGGTGTTGTGATGACATTTACCTCGAAGTGTCCAACACGCTGTGTGAGGTACCGCTGCAGGGTCAGTCTAGAGGGCAGGGCAAATACGCCTTGGAGGTATCTGTATGTCTGGGGGCTTCTGTGATAGATTTGAAGCCCCATGTCCTTCATGCAGTCATCAAACCTCCTTCCCCTAGGTCTTTTTTTTGAATGGGCTACTTGTGCCTCAATAAACCGCTGACACTGTGTGGTACAGCCTCCCAGTGCCTTCTTCAGCATGTCCTGAGGTCTAGGTAAGGAGAGTTATGGTGCATATTCAATTTGAATGTTTTGTTGTGTTTGACAAGCGCATGATATGTTTGCTTTGTTTATTTCACCTTACCTAGTCATTGGAGGCTTCTTGGCCTGTTTCTTTTTCAGGCGTCGCACCTGAGCCTGCAAAGTTCTGATTTTCTACAAGGAATAAGGCAGAGTTTCACCCAGCAGTTAATATTGATGACGACCACCTTCACAGAAGTATTTTAGGGCATTTCAAGCAACACTTCACAACAACCTTTCCCATCCTATTTATTGTACATGTCTGTCATATCTACCCCCTGAACTTAGAGGGATGCCACTACACTGCACAGAACACTGCCTGGAAACCTGCTGTGACTTACGACCCTTTACAACAGAGCTATACTTATTACATGCAGTGAGTTACATGTGTGATGGTGTGATGGAAAATATTGTCCTTGGCGGTTATTTACCCGACGCAACACATGCTCTTCAGGCTCCTCTAAGTCCTGGAACGGCGGTTGCTGTCCCCCAGCCAATTCAGGCTCCTCTAAGTCCTGGAACGGCGGTTGCTGTCCCCCAGCCAATTCAGGCTCCTCTAAGTCCTGGAACGGCGGTTGCTGTCCCCCAGCCAATTCAGGCTCCTCTAGTTGAGGTTGCTCCAACACATGCTCTTCAGGCAACTGTAATTCCTGGAATGGCGGTTGCTGCGGCCCAGCCAATTCAGGCTCCTCCAATTGAGGTTGCTCCAACCCATCCAGTTCTCCTGGAGGCTCCTTCAATTCTCCTGGTTGTTGTGGTTGACCTGTACTGGGACCGGGCATGTCTGATTGGCCTACATTTGTACCGCCTGTGTATTGTAGAAACAAAATTAAGTGATAGAATGAATGAATGGACTTCATGTCATAAATACAGTGTACGAATGTTCCTTTGCTTTACATGTCCTTTTCCTACCTTCCAGTCTCTTCCTTCTCCTTTTGGATGGAATGAATGATGTCTTCCTTCTCCTTTTGGATGGAAGGAATGCAAGTGCTGGTGGGTTGGGGCAGCTCACCAAAGTGGGGTAGGCATCGGCGGTAAGTGTTTTGCGACATTTGTACTGTTACCATAAAAAATAACACAATACAGTGATGCATGATGGTGTTCAATGCGTTCGGTGAATGAATGTGATTTCGTGAATACAATTGTTGTCATTGTGTTAACATGGCAATGACTCACTGTCTTGATGAAAGGCGGCTCAAAATGCTTCTCGCATACCGCATACCCTCCTTGCACTAGTGCCACGTGTGAGGTTGTCAGCGGCAAATCCTCCCGGCGCATGTTAATCAACCATTTCTTCCTCCTGAAATGCAAGAATTGTTGTCTTTGTTATGCTAATGGTGTGGCGTATGGATTGATGTCTTGTTCATATATTCTTTGCAGGTAGAACCACTCCATGTCCTGATGCAGATCTGTAGTTTGTGTCGTTACCATGTTGGTACTACCACTTCATTGATGCTGTTTTGTGTTGTATGTGATTTTAAACTCCCCCACCCCCCATGCCCCCACACCCCTCGCCCACTGTCACACCTCCATCCTCTTTCACTAATCCCCTATACCTGGGTTATTGAAATGGCGACCCTGGGGCCAGATGCGGCCCTTGGACTGCAAGGTTCTGGCCCCCCAAAAGCCCCTTGAAATACAAAATCGTTCTTCGGAATTTATAGATTAAGGTATGGGTTCAGTATCGATCTCAAATGGGAGACGGGACGTACAAAAAGCAGGAAATTACTTCTAAGAGAAGCAAAACTTTCTGGGGGAGGACCCCCAAACCCCCCAACTTCAATGAAGTCTCCCATATATTTTTTACCATGGATAGTTCAAGATAATGGAAAAAAGGAGGCGCACACAAGACTTGTGGGAAAAAGTGTATTGAAGCCGAAAATATATAACAGAAGTCTAATAGCTCCGAAACGTCTGTCTCTCCAGTTAACCTTAGACTTCTGTTATATATTTTCGGCTTCAATACACTTTTTCACACAAGTCTTGTGTGCGCCTCCTTTTTTCCATTATCTTGAGTGATTACTACTTTTTTGGGAGTGCTCGCACCAAGCAATACACGAGCATTAAGTTCAAGGCGCAGACGCCGACCTTTGTTGGTCTTTTTGTCATAGCATGGACAGTTGCCAATCATAACACATACGTGTACTTCGGCCCCTTTACTGGGAGGAATTTGAATAACTGGCCCTTGTTGACATTTTATTCAATACCCCTGCCCTATATGGATGTTAATCCAACATTTCTTCCTCCTGAAATGCAATAACTCTTGTCTGTTATGCTAATGGTGTGGTGTATGGATTGATGTCTTGTTCTTTGCAGGTAGAACCACTCCATGTCCTGATGCAGATCTGTAGTTTGTGTCGTTACCATGTTGGTACTACCACTTCATTCATGCTGTTTTGTGTTCTATGTAATCTTGGCCCCCGCCATGCCCCCACACCCCCCGCACAGAAATAGTAGCAGAAATTACATGGTCTTCACAAAACAATGTTTGTGTCCATACTAGGTGATGATGGACCCTGTCAAGACTCGTACCAATGCTGAGCATAAACAACATGTTCATTTATGTTCAGAAGATGCCCCATATATTACTCTGTTCTCGTTCTGCCCTGGCAGCCTTCATTGACAGTGGGGATGTATTTTTATGATTATATATTTGTTATTATATATGTTATATTATTAGTAGTAGTGGGAGTAGTAGTAGTGGTTTTATTTATTGTTATTATTATTATTATTGTTATTATTATCGTTGTTATTGATATTATTACTATTATTCCTGCACAGTCCACCATGCCTGTATTGGAATGGTTCACATACCTGTCCAGTCTCCACCTTGTTCTTATTGCACTTAAATAAAGAAAAGAGGTGTTAACAGATCTGTGCCTGGTTGTTTATTGATCTCTGCCCAATGCTGCTGCAAGGGTGCCGGAATGAGTTTTAAAGTGGTGGTGCTTTTTTCCCCTTTGATTCTTTATATCTTAACAATTTCACTGATGCTGCTCTGCACTCATTCCTCTGCAGAAGACAATGAGGAAGTCTCATTTAGGGAGCCCAAAAGTGGGGATGCCAATGCACCACTGCATCCCCCTTTCCGGCACCTATGTGCTGCTGTGCATTATGGCGGAGATGTGCCTTGGCAAGTGGTTGGAAAATTACTATGGCAAATTGATTAGGCCTATGATTTTTTGCATTATATTGGTGAGAAGTGGTGGGGACAAGGAAGGTTGATCTGAAAAGTGGTTTGGACATCTCCCCACCATTCAAACATACGCCCAGCCACTTCTCTTACTGTGAAGACCAACAGCCTGCTGGATCATTTGTTTGTGTTGTATGTGGGTGGTCCTGTGTTGGTCATGTCACTGTGTTTTCAAAATAATCCATTACACTACTATAATACAGTATTTGAAATGTAAGGCATTACACTACTTTTGCATTACTGTAGTTACTTTCACCAAAAGAACCGTAGGCCTAAATATGGATCTGGCAATTTATTACAGTGTGAGTCTAGCTCATGAGTCGTGACTTTTTCACCTCCTATCCAGGAGGTGTTTTGGCAGCTTGCAGAATAAAAAGTACCAGGTTCAGGAATAGTATTTTTCTGACCCAAAACACTGAATAGGCCTAGGCCTACAATAAATCCAGGTCATTGTACTGCATTGTGACTAAGTAAATATTACAGATGTGTGTCCTGTGATGCCTTACATTTCTGCAATAAGTAATGCATTAGGCTACAATTAATTACTGGGTGCATTACAGTTATTCCTCACTTTTGTAATGCATTAGGGCCTGCCCAACACTGGGCTGGTCAGTGAAAAACGCGCAAATGTATTTGACATTCCGGGGAGTTCTTAAGGCTAAATATTTTTTTACCTTTTCTAATATAATCTACATTAATTACCTTTTGGCGTCCCTCGGGAACGAGAAGAAAGACAGTCCTCCCCGGACTTGAATATTTTTGCAGTTTATAGCTGCACAACGACACGGCATTTTTCTAGGTTAATGGAGATGACACGACATCAAGTTTCTACAAACATTTCTCTGATTAGGTTCATTACGGACACCTGTTTCATTAGTCTGTCCATGGTGTTGATGCGTCTCGGGGAAACAAATAAGACCAGTCGACAAAAAAACAATTGCTTTTTCCAGTTTATTTTCCCTCTACAGTATTGAAATATGACACACACGTTAATGACACAAGTGCCAGTTTAACAGTGGATGAAAAGTGACGCTCATTCTTCACAATGGAGTAATTCAATTATTAGACAGTATTATTAGACAGTATTAGACGCTATTACAAGCGCGTTCTGGTGCGTTGAATGGTGTCAGAAGGCTCTGATGGTGGGTGTGTCACGATGATCAGCGAGGGGACGTCTGTCGTCGGCTCTGGTCGTAAACAGTCGCAGCAAGTCATCAGCCAATCAGTGGGTTTTAGCTGAATGCTAGCGTGTTGCCGGACAAAACAAACAAGACTTTAGAAGACACTACGTTACACTCAACTTTTCACTTCATTGCTGATACAGATACCATGGTAAGTGTCGAAAATTGCCCGCATCTTTTAAATTCAGTGCAAAGAACCTTCTCAATGTGCTCATTAGCCATTTCTTCCCATTGACTCCCATTCATCTTGGACTGGCCCCCGATCGCCAACTAAGGGGCACCCAATAGGAACTGCAAACCTTATTGGCTACAATGGGAGCCAATGGGAGTGAACCTTCTCCCTGTTAGAGATTCTCTTGCCAAGCTAACTGGCTACAATGGGAACCAATCAGACTGAACCTTCTCCCTGTTAGAGATTCTCTGCTCTCACTACTTCCCCGCCTCTCGTTGTTCATTGGTGAATCAGCAACCTATCAGTCAGTAGCGGAAGGGCGGTCGTCCAATGAGCATTTTAATCTGCGCAAAGGGGCGCCACTTTATCTCTTAATGTGATATTTTAGTACTGCTATCAGAGCTTTTACACATACCAGGTATTTGGTTTATCATTTGGATCTACTACACAGTCGCACAAGGCACAGACAGCTCGCGAACGAACGAACGACCTCTGTCAGTTCGTGAACGAGAAGCCAGTCAGTCAAGTAGTAGGCAACCAGCCAATGGTGTCCATGACCACGAATAAACAACTTAACGTGACAGACAAAGGCATACTTCTAATGCACCTTGTAAATTATACTTTATTCCCTTTTAATGGGTGCTAATGTTCAATAAATAAAATTCATCTGCAAAATAGGATTCAGTCGATTGATAGGTTTTCACATTAGTAGATCTACACAGCACAGCGAACGAACTGCAGTCAGTCACCAGCGCAGCCAATGGCTATGTTTCCATGACCACGAATGGGTTTCAGGTAATAGGTTTGGACAAGAGATGTACCTACTTTGGGTATCACTCATCCTCCAGCCTTCGCAGCAGTAGCACCAAGGAGAGATAGATAGATAGGAGGGCTTACTTACGTCATAACAGCGTAGTACGAAATGATGGCGAGGGGAGTACGGAAATTGTATTCTTCTTCTACGGTCAGTATTGGAAGCATGCAATGCCACTTCCGCGAGGGTCGGAGTGTGGAACAGGTCATAGGACAGCGTGAATGTTTGTCAGCTGCCCTTAATTACCCCTTGCAATTACTGCTGACCAACAGCTGCAGTTAATTTGGCCACAAATTATCCATCATGGTGTCGCCCCCACAGACCATATGCAAGGGAGTACGGAAATTGTATCCATCACACCCATTGACCAATGACCATGCGCAAGGGAGTTAATTTTCCATCCACTTGTGTCCTCAGGCAACGCCCCCGTACTACACCGTGGCCAATGCATTTCCCCCCCGAGAGATTGTTCTTCTCTGTCGAATTTCTTTGGTAGCACTGCCACTGACTGTAAAAATGGTCTTTCCCTTTCCCGCGGCACATACTGACAGGGACGGGAGATACCATTATCAGAATGCTGAAATCCACTACGGCCAATTATGTAATAAAATACAATGTCCGCCTGATACTTGCGTTATTCACCCGAAAGCTTTTAAAGAAACACTATGCAACTTTTTCATAGTCATGAAATGGCTTGGTACTCAAGATTTTGCTTGACTGACCCGTAATGGGGAAAATGGCCATATTGCCATCACCGCCTAGTGCTCCTGCTCCGAAACAGCACTTGCAGTTTGGCCTGGCGGCGCCGCGCCTTTTGTTGTTGTGCAATTTGTGGCCGCTAGGGGCGTCTAGATTTCTATGCTGTATGAGCGGAGCGAGACCTATTCCTTCGTTTGCTAACTAAAGCCGGGCATACACTGTGCGATATTTTCACTCGTGGGTCTTAAGCTTCTGCTCACACTGCACGATGGAATTTCACTGTTTAAAAGTTCACAACTCACGACTCACGTCCTCACACTACACGAGCCGACAGTCGAATGCGAGTGAAATGCTTCCACCGTACGACGCGACAGTCATGTTTCCCCGGTCTGCAGAGGAGGGAACATGCGCACCTGAGGTGGAGATGAGGTCGCGCTCAACAGCGAATCGCACGGCCCTATTAATTTGTGCATGTGAAGTGTCAAATTGGGTCGTAGCACTGCTTTAACTGTGCGATTTACGCACGAGCCACGACCAGAATTTCAAACCGTTTTGATTTTCTTGCAACCCTGCGATTGCACGATAGTAAGGCGAAATCGCTTGTCGTTACCCCATGTACACTGCACGATGCAAGACTCACGATTGACCTGCGATTGAGCAAGAAATCGGCCCGACTCTCAAAAAGTCGTGCGAGTGCCAAATCGGGGGAAATTCGTGGCAAAAGTCGCACAGTGTAAGCCCAGCTTAAGCAGCAGCCAAGGAGGTCTACATAAGGCAGCAGCTTGCTGAAAGCTGGCTACTGGCTAGCTGATTGTAAAATATCACGCTGGCATGCAGTGAAAACAACGAATGGGACTGCAAATAAATCACGAGATAATTGAGATGAAAGGTTTGGACAGGCAAATAAATCGCTTGTGTGAACATTGGAAAAGGGCTTCAAACCGGAGAGAGCCGAACGCCAAAAGATGGGGATTTTATCATTCATTCACTACACTGGGATGTATGCATTAGCATTCTCAAAACCCACGCCACCTCGTTTAGTTTACAAAGATACACAAATGTGTACGAGTTGAAATCTGATGTCGCACATTTTATTTGATGTCAAAGGACACAATCAGTCGAGCGAGGCTAAAAATAGGCCTATATGTTGTTGCCGATCAAGAGGAGACAAAACGTGATCTCTAATCGGCATATGGATGTCTACTTTCACTTTCAACACCACAGGAGATAAAAACGCGTCTTGTCACCTCGACTTCGAAATCGTTACACAACAAAATAGCCGTTTGTTTCCTCGTTCTTAGGCTAGGTACTATATAGTTACTGGAAATGTGAAATAAAGACGGGGATATCTGCCGAGAACAAGTGGATCAAATAATATCCATCTGAGGGAAGTGCAAACATGATTGCAGTTGTGTGAAGTGAATTACGAAGCAGCCAACTCATAAGCAAGGGGGGGAATCTCACATATGATAAAGCCCCTTAGAAGTGGAGAGAACTGAATGCAAGGAAGGGAATCTGGCTAATTACAGAAGACGACGAAATTTAATTCGCACATAATCTCGAAGCCAATGTCTGTCTAATTTAGTTCAATGCACATTTTCGGCAGAACCACTAGAGGCCGCTATAAAGTTGTTTATATCTATGTGTTTATGTCAAAGTTGCATAGGATATCTTTAAATTCAAAATAGTCTTTCGCTTGTTGGCCCCATTAGCTGCGAGCTAGCACCGTTACCTTACACTGACTGCAGTAGCCTAACCTAACGTCATTGGGACGCATTGTTGTCTGGGTTGTAAAAATAATCGCGGCCAGTAAAAAAAGAAACTATGCATACCATGTAAACAATATCAACACATATTTAACACAAGTACGTTTTTAAACATTTTATTTGAACTTTCCATGAACTTTATATGAACTCAACTTTCCCCTGGCGGCTCCCCACTCCCCGCCATCTCCCAAGAGTTGTTATTAATATTTCCGTGAACTTGAACTTGGGTGCGTGGGGGTGGTGATGGTGTTGTGTGTGTGCATTTTATATGTAAGCTGTATGCTTCTGTACACAATGTACTGAAAACGATTTTAATCTCAGCAATAAAATGAATATATGAACAAGCAAGAGTTTCAATTACTATATTTAGAAATAGGAACACCCCCCCCCCCCCCCCCCACACACACACACTTTGGTTTGTCTGATCTGATGTTGACCTAGCTGGGGGCAGACATTTTGACCTTTTATTATTGATGACCACTGACAAGAATTCTCGAGAGACAACGAAAATGAGTAACAGAAAAAAAGTGTGATTTGGATTTTTTTCAACAATGTGGTGACACCACACTGGCCACCTGCAAGGTCCCCATTTCTTTTAAAGGAGGATCTACTGCCAACTTACACCGGCACCTGAAGAATAAACACCCCACTCTCAGGCTTAAAGAGGTGAGGAGGGGACAGGAGCAGCCAACCTTACACCAGGCACAACCTGAAGAAGAGGCACGCGCAGGAGAGCGGAGGCAAAGGTCAGTGGCGCCCCCTGAGCAAGTGCCCATGACTAATGTCCTGCATCGTCCTATGAATGCCGTGTGGCAAAAAAAAAATTGGATGAGAAGTTAGTGAAAATGATTGCCTCAGATCTTCAGCCACTCTATAGTTGAGGACAAGGGTTTCAGGGAATTCACGAAGGCACTAAACCCATCCTACACACCCATACCCATACCCACACCTATTTCCTACCCATCCTGATAGGAAAGCACTCTCCCAGTCCCTGATCCCTGAAAGGTTCGTGCCAGGCGATGGTGAAAGAGAGAGTGGCAGAGGCTCCAGCAGTTGGCCTCACCACAGACTGCTGGACATCGCAAACAACCAGCAGCTACCTCTCAGTGACCTGCCACTTCATTGATGACGAATATGAAATGAAGAGCTACCTGCTGGACTGCTTTGAGTTCTCCGAGAGGCACACTGCAGACAACCTCGCCCATCAACTGACTGCCATTGCCGAGGAGTGGGGCGTGGCAGAGAAGGTTGTAGCGTGTGTAACTGACAACGCTTCCAACATTAAATCGGCTGTGCGAAAGACCAACTGGAAGCACTTGTCTTGCTTTGCGCACACTCTGAACCTCATAGTCCGTGGGTCACTCACTGTATTGGATCAGACTGTGGAGAGCGTGAAGACAATTGTGGCCCACTTTCACAAGTCCACTGTCCCTGCGGAGAAGCTGCGCACAGCTCAGCGCCAAATGGGATTGGCAGAGCTGAAGCTCATCATGGACTGCTCCACAAGATGGAATGCGACGCTGCAGATGTTGCGGAGGTTTGATCAGATGAGGGAGGCAATCGTCACCACCATGGCCCTTGTGTGCCCACATCTGCCCACCTTTTCCCCCAATGAGTGGGCAGGGATTACTGAGGCCTGCCAGGTGCTGCAGCCATTTGAGGAGGTCACAATCGAGATCAGCGGAGAGATGTAATTATATCTTTACAATGACACATACAATTCATTTAAAAATAAATATACATGAATACAAATTTGTTACAGGCAGCGAGAAGGGAGGACGAGGGTAGTGGGTAGTGTGGCAAAGAGGCAACAAGGCACTTAGTCCATCTCACACACACAATAAATATGAACAGTTCGGTCAATTCATCAAATACATCATCCCACGTCATGGAGTGCGTTACAATATGCGACCTTGCCTCCTCCACTTGTGCTTGTCTCCTCGTACCAGGAAGTAATATGTCATGATGACATCACTGACAACAGCATTATATTTCAATATCTTGCAAAAGCTCAATTGTAGAGTCTTTTTCTCATTTGCAATTGGGATGGTGAATGAAAAACAGTCCCTCAAAAGTTGTTGTGGCTAGGTTGACAGCTGGGAAACTTAATCGTATTCTCCACGGAGGAGGGGCCAGGAGGCGGGATGAGGAGACAAGCACAAGTGGAGGAGGCAGGGTCGCATTTTGTAACGCACACACTAAAGCTGGGCTTACACTGTGCGACTTTTGCCCCGATTTGATCCGACTTTTTGGGAGTCGGGCCGATTTCTTGCTCAATCGCAGGTCAATCGTGAGTCTCGCATCGTGCAGTGTGCAAGAGGTAACGACGCAGGGTCGCAAGAAAATCAAAACTGTTTGAAATCCTGGTCGTGGCTCGTGCGAAAATCACAGTTAAATCAGTGCTACAACCCGATTTGACACTTCACATGCACAAATTAATAGGGCCATGCGATGTGCTGTTGAGCGCGACCTCATCTCCCCCTCAGGTGCGCATGTTGCCTCCTCTGTAGACCGGGGAAACAGACATGCCTGTCGCGTCGCGCAGTGGAAGCATTTGGCTCACATCCGACTGTCGGCTCGTATAGTCTGAGGACGTGAGTCGTGAGACGTTAACTTTTAAAAAGTGAAATTCCATCGTGCAGTGTGAGCAGGAGCTTAATACCCACGACCGAAAATATCGCAGAGTGTATGCCCGGCTTAAGACTTTTTTTCATTTTTTTAGGCCCATTGGTCCCACAGCCCATTGGTCTATTTTTTAGGCCCATTGGTCCCACATCACAAATACTTTTAACATGATTTTTTTAGGCCCATTGCAGCCCAATGGTCCCACAGCTTCGCTCCCATGTTCCACAACTCCATGTTTCCACATTTCTGAGTAAACTAATGGTGATAAAGGTGTAAAGACATTTAACCCGATACAATGTGGCGTACACATTTTGCTCATTATTTTTTTTTGTATTATTTCCTCAGCGGTTTTTTTCGCTTCTTTTCCAAAAGTAAAACAAAAACACCAACAACTGCACTGGTACTACTCATGCCTTGTGTACATCAAGCGCTACCAACGCGACCCAGGTAGCTGGGGTGGTTAAAGAAGTTTCGCCATGAATTCTGGACGCTGCACTGACATGTTTGATTCAGCTAATCACATAACGGCTCTATCTGGACAGCCTGGGACATTCCTTGATATGAACGTTCCAATTGATTTTCGCCGAACAGCGTCATAGCGAATTCGCTTAAGATTAGCTTGAGTTTAATCATCGAAATTCGCCCTGGTCGCTCAAGAAGCTTCGCTCCTGGCGAATTCGCTCTGATAGCTTTAATCGCCTTCCCTCCATAGAGAAACAATGACTTCCGCTGCGCAGGTCGCTTAGCTCGCCTTCGATTTACACGGGGCATTATACTACTGCTACTTCTAATAATACCAATAATGATGTGCCTTTTATGGCTGCAAAAATTGGCCTATAAAATATCATCACAGTCGGGGTTGTTGCACTTGAACAGTGTCAAGGTGGTAAGCTGCCATAAAATAAAATGTATTTATTGGATATATATGTTCCTAATGTACTGTAATTGAGGAACATTCCCATGCAGGCTCTACATGGGCCTCCCTCACGGTGCTAAGTTACAATGAAGATACTGAGTGAAAACTTGTATTACATTTCTAAATTTCTATTTCGGATTGTCTTTCTTTTTCAAGACAAAAGAGTCAAGCCAAGTCAAGAGTACTGTATTGGCCCGAATATAAGACGTGGTTTTTGTTATAAAAATAGTACTCTAAAAAGGGGGGTCATCTTATTTCCGCGCGCTAGACACTGCATGAAAAGAGGAATTTGTGGATGAGTTTTGCACCTTAAATTGCCTCATACCTCAAGCCACAGCATTTGCGGCTCCCCGATGCCCCCCTCCCATCCCCTTCTTAGAAGAGCCTTTAATATGTAAATGCCAGTGATCAGGTCGGGAGCTGCCCCAGTCAATTTCAAGTGGGGTGGGGTGGGGTGAGGTCAGGTGGGTGGGAGGGAGTGGGGGGTCGGCAGGCCTGTTTCTAGGATTTTGGGGTCCCTAGGCAACGGGATTGTTGGGGGCCCTAGGGCATTTTTTGGCCTTTTACTAAAATGTGTGTGTGTGTGTGTGTGTGTCTGTGTGTGTGTATGTTTTTTCACGCTGCCCAGTGGTGTTTTTCAGAATCACTAACCATTAAACCAGGGGTAGGGAACCTATGTCTCGAGGGCCCTTGAGGCCGTTTTATCCGGCCCCTGATATCATTATAATGTTTTGCAACTTCACATGAAATAGGCCTATGGCATATTTTGCAGGCCTAAAGGAATCTTAGAAATTACATCTCCAATGCAATTAAGTTATATTCAGGGGACCTAGAAAAGGTGGGGACTGTTTTAAAGGTGTCTACCTTTAAAGATGTCTATATGTCTATATAGGCCTAAAGGTGTCTATATAGGCCTAAAATTTATGGGGAAATCCTGATTTGTGTTCATAGTACGGCCCCCGGAGGATTTTATGACCATGGTAGGAATTTGAAGTGGCCCCTCGAATGAAAAAGGTTCCCCACCCCTGCATTAAACCTTTCTACTAGCCACAGCTTTGCTGTCAGTACATTTTATTATGATACTATAAGCTCAGAAATTAAGTTGATCAAACAATTCGATCTGTGCTATAAACATTTAAATGAACCTACAGAATAGGCTATCAAAATAGAATCATCTGAATGATCTTTCTTGGACATACATTTTGAAGTGACCCTTCGAATTAAAAAGGTTCCTCAGCTGCTTTTGAGGAAAAACATCAATGTGCTTGGCCACTCTGGTTTTTAAATGGTATTCTGAACTAAAGCAAGGATTGTTCAAGTTCGTTGAAAATAGACCGTCTCTGGTTAAATTAGTTCTACACCAAGCCTTTAGGTGGCAGTAAAACTAATTGGCACAATGCGAATTCCACACACAAGCCACAAAGAAGCCATCAGCCACGGTCAACAACGCCTTCCTGATTGAACAGAACCACGCGCTGTCTGTGTGGTTTACAAGTTTCTTGGCGATATGGGTGAAAAGTTCCTCACATACCAACGGAAAATGGGCTTCATATACATGTAAGTACATTTTACTCAACTGTGGTTTAAAGTTTCAGTACTCAAGAGCGATTGAATAGCTCCTCTGAACACAGATCCGCCATTGCTAAGTTATGGCACAGCCGCTTTACATAGCTGGTAGCTCAAGTCCCCTCAATGTGACTACACTAGTTGCTGCTGTACGCTAGTAAATTCTGATGACTTGCGAGCATCGTAATGACAAAATGCTGTGGTGAAACAGTGTGAATATGTTAAGTATACTTGTTGATGGTAAATTGTTTGACATTGCTCGTTCTCAGTTGCCTTTCCCCTGCCTAAAGATAGACAAAGGCTACCGTTAGCATGCTATTGCGATAGCTCATCAACTAGATGCTGGGCACTGCTCATTTTTCACGTCTGCCCGGCATTTCGCTGATGAACTAACGCTTAGACGCCTTGCCAATGTATTTTACAGCGGCATAAATGCATCTAGGCGACGTTGGAAAGACTGGTGTGCCGTCTGGGTGTGTTGGTTTTCAGTGCTGGGCAGTAGCGAAGCGACTAGTTTAACTACATTCTCTAGTAGCTTGGTCGTAGCCACTACTATGTATCGAGTAGCTAACATCCCTGTAGTTAAGCTATTTTTCCTCAAGTAGCGACGTAGTCTACAAAAGCTACAATTTGTCCCCCATCGATTTTACTCAATGATTTTTGTTTTACTTTCTCTATCCTGAAACCTAGGCAGTCACACAGGGGTTCCCAAGACCCACCTGCGTAAAATCAAGTCAAAGGTGGGATATAATTTAGTTCCATGCTACACCTTGCCCTTTCACCAAACCGACCGATTCTTCCTTGTTGCGTTCTATATTGTGAAAGCTAACCGTGAGTAGTTCTGGCGGCAGCTCTCAGTAACGCGAGCCCAATGTATCAGCGCGAGCTCAATGTCGACCAGAGTGGTCAAGTTGAGCACGCCACCCCGAAATCAATGTGAAATACCCTGCCATTTGCAACAGTAGGCAACCTGTCCTTAAAAAGTATGGGTCCTCAAAACAGCACTTGTTGCACAAATAAGTGTAGATGGCCTCTTCAAGAAATTGAAATTATGTATAGTCACTTTTTCTTATTGTTTCACGTGGAGGTCTACTGACCTTGTCTAAATAATGTAGGCTAGTTTATGTCCATGTATTATATTAGGACCCAAGGTTAATGGGTTATTCTATTTACCATGTTTTCACAGGCTGCTGTCTCATAATATGGCGAAGACGAGTCACCTGAAGGCCTAACTCGCCATAGAAGACTGAAAGAATGTAAGATTAACTTCTTTGTGACCAATATGACTTGCTCATTGATACATTTGCTATGTCAATATGAGGTGCATGGCAAAGTATTTAATTTATTTGTCTCGCTTCTAGGAGCTGTAGAATCAATAGGGTGTTCTTTTTCAGGGTATTCTTTTTTATAGAACTGGACAGGTCATTTATTCGTTCCCCTTGTTTTTTGAAGTGTCCTGCAGGATGCTGTGTCCTGCAATCCTGTGTGCTGTGCTACAGACGCGTGTGGAGGTCAACCCAAAATGGGCACAGTCTCACCACAGAAGAGTGAAAGAGGGTAAGCTTAACCTATAGCCTACGTCAGGGTCGGGGAATGTTTCTCATTCGAAGGGCCGCTTCAAATTCATCCGAGGGGCCGTAAAAGTCCTCCAAGGGCCGTACTATGAACACAAACCAGGATTTTCCCTTTCACTTTAGGCCTATATTGAAGGCAGCCACATTTAAACAAACACCACCTTCTTCAGGTTCCCTGAATATAACTTAATTGTATTGCAAATGTATTTTCTAAGATTCCTTTACAAAATATGTCATATTTCATGTGAAGCTGAATAGCATTAAAATTATATCGGGGGGGCCAGATAAAACTGCCTCAAGGGTCGCAAACGGCCCTAGAGACATAGGTTCCCCACCCCTGGCCTACATTGTCAATATGACTTGTGCTACTTTATAGATAAGTAATCAATGCTGTGCATTGCTATGTTTTGATTTATTTTCTTACATCCTACAGATCCTGGCAGGGAGACGGTAGTGTCCTGCAGAATGGTGATGGGCCAATCTTACAAGAGACCACAGAAAACTGATATAGAGTAAGATTATCCCTGTTGGGCTCAATAGGTCTTGCTTATTGACATATTTGCTATGTCAATATGAGGTGCATGGCAAAGTATTTATTTATTTGTCTCGCTTCTAGGAACTATAGAAACAACAGTGCCTGCTGCAGTATAACGAGGACACCCTGAGCAGAGAGCTCCAATAGACCCAGGTCCAGTGTCTTGGCAGGGTGAAATGGCACTGATATGGGTATGTACTAATGTCAGTTAAAATGAATGAATGAATTAACTCTCATATCTGAATAATGTGAACACTGGATTTACCACACACACACACACCCTAGGCCTAGATGATTTGGACCCAAGGTTACTTTTACCACAGCTCTGGCACATCAATTTTCATTTGTTTAATAACTGGTCAGGTAATTTATTCATTCCCCTTGTTTTTTTTGTAGTGTCCTGCAGGATGCTGTGTCCTGCAATCCTGTGTGCTGTGCTACAGACGCGTGTGGAGGTCAACCCAAAATGGGCACAGTCTCACCACAGAAGAGTGAAAGAGGGTAAGCTTAACCTATAGCCTACGTCAGGGGTGGGGAACCTTTCTCGTTCGAAGGGCCGCTTCAAATTCATCCGAGGGGCCGTAAAAGTCTCCAAGGGCCGTACTATGAACACAAACCAGGATTTTCCCCTTCACTTTAGACCTATATTGAAGGCAGCCACATTTAAACAAACACCACCTTCTTCAGCTTCCCTGAATATAACTTAATTGTATTGCAAATGTATTTTCTAAGGTTCCTTTACAAAATATGTCATATTTTATGTGAAGCTGAATAACATTAAAATTATATCGGGGACCAGATAAAACGGCCTCAAGGGTCGCAAACGGCCCTCAAGACATAGGTTCCCCACCCCTGGCCTACATTGGCAATATGACTTGTGCTACTTTATAGATAAGTTCATTCTGACATTCTGCCTCAGCCGAGGAGAGCCTGATTTGGAGGGATTTCGATGAGCAGGTGTCGGGCCTCGTCTCTCTGGGAAACAGCACTGTGAGGCCACGCTGGAGTTAAGGTCCTACACTCAGGAGGCCCTCCTGCCTAGGTCCCAGAGTCCGCTCACCTGGTGGAAGACTCGGCGGGCGATCTACCTCCGGCTGACCGTTCGTTGATGAGGCAGAGGCTCTGCATAACGGGCACATCGGTTCCGTCAGAGCGGGTGTTCAGCGAGATGGGATCCATCATCTCCAACCGTCGGAGCAGATTAAAACCAGCAAAAGCCCGGCAGCTGGTCTTCCTCAATGCCAACTGGCAGGAATGAACACGACTGCGTTGAGTGAGGCAGCAGTGCCCTGAAATAGGAGAACACACACACACACACACACACAATTTAAGTTTTCAAGTTTAATGGAAGTTTCAAAGTTCATTGACATCACACACACAGAAAAAATTTCACAATTTCAAGATCAAATCAATTTCAAGTTCAATCTCTACCTCCCTCTCCCCCCACCACAAACACACACACTGTGTATGTGTGTCTCTGTCTCTCACTCACACACACAGAAATAATTTCACAATTTCAAGTTCAAGCTCTCTCTCTCTACCACAAACACACACCTCCCTCACTCACTCACACACACCATTTTAAGTTTTCAAGTTTCCAAGTTAAATGTAAGTTTCCAAGTTTATTGACATAACACACGAAAACACACACACAAATCATTTCACAATTTCAAATTCAAGTTTTTGTTGCCATTATTCCTTACCTTTTTATATAAAATCTTTGTAGCCCACAACTCGGTGTCCATCCCTTTTTTGGTTTCTTTTGTTAATATTCTCCAGTCTTCAGTCCAATGGGGTCTTCTCTTCGCAATGAACTTTAAAAAAAGAAAAAGAAAAAGAAAATCGCAAGTACCGGTAGTAGGGCCTACACGTGATCGAGTCACTGCTGAGCCATTTGCTTTACTGCTTTACAGTCTCAAACATTAAATGACTGCATAACATTTAACAAATTCCCGATGAAGTTAAATATTTTGAAATTGAAACGTTGAGTGTAATATGCACCATTGCCCGGAGAAGGAAGGGATAAATGTTTGAATACCGTATGCGCCGTCATATCCTCTTCTTTGACGGCAATTTTCTTGCTTCCTCTCCTGAGAAAATAAGTCAAGTCCATGATATCTTTGATTAAGCTGCTAGCTCTACAATCTGACCGATCGTCCACGTTGTCTGCACTGCACGAGAAGAAGAGATATACCACGTTCGAGAGCATTCATTGGTCAACGGCAATCAGCTTAGCACTTCCGGGGCAAATAAGGCCGAATGATGAAAATATCAAAAAAATTAAAAATGGCCCGTCGGCTTTTTTTTTTTCATTGCCGTTATTTTGAAATGAAAGAGAAAATGAAAATTGGAAAAATTTTAAATTTTAATCTAAAACAGATGAGTAACAAGCCTATGTTTCTTCTGTCTGTAGCTCTGGATGCCAGGTGGATGCTGTGCCTGGAGAGTGGCAAAACATTAAAAGCCTGATCAGCATTTTCAGCAACAGTCCTACAGCAGCTTATGGCAAATCTTTCTTACAAAAGAGCCCTATAAGTCCGACTACAAGGTAACATATAACACGTTGTACTTAATTGTGATGACTTATAGTTATAGCTTAATTCTTTTTTTGATCAATTACAATGAATCCCTTATTCTGTTACTTTTTAGAACCTGCTGAATCTGGTGGAGATCCTCCTTGCTCTCCCAATCATCTCATTAGGATTGTGGCAGAGGGACCACCCCTCGAATTATTTGACTCTACCGAATGCGCAGAAAAGTGGCTGTCAGGTGGCAAAAGGTCACGGCGACCTAATTATAAATGCTGGCCGGCCGACAGCGAAATGATTGTGGTGTAGCTATGAATGAATGAATGAATGAATGAATGATTTATTTATTTCTCTCTTCACTCCGTAATTTTGACGTTCATTTACACGCTGAGGCCCAGTAGTATAATAGGCAAAAAGTTGTTTTGTTTGTATGTTTTGTTTGTTGTGTGCACCGCAATAAAATGTACTGGGGCTCAAATTTGTAGCGTTGTAGGACGTCCTCCAGGTTGTTGAAGAACTTGTCAACATTGTGACGGTTGAAGGCACTGGCGCGCCCCAAGCTGGTGGCCTCTGGCGTTCTGATAGACAGGGAAGGGTGCCTCTTCAAAAACCCACTGAACCAGTCCACACCGGCCATCTCCACGTCCGCCCAATTGGGTGGAATGTGTATATTGTTGGCTGTTGCAAACGTATACGCCAATTTGCGCACTTCAATGGGCGACAGGCCTAGATAGATGTCGGATGCTGTCAGGAAATACTTTTCCAGCTGACTCTCCTGTTCCTCAGTGAAAACTCTCCTGTTCTTCACATAGCCCACTGGAAGGGATGGCTGCGTGCAATCTCCCTCAATTTCTGCTTGACTGATTTTTCTACAATATCTTGCCAGTGTACTGTAATTAATGCTGTACTTCTCAGCTGTCCCTCTTATTGATTTGTTCTCCAGCTTCACCTCCCTGACTGCCCTGAGCATCACATCGGGCGGTGTCTGGCCTTGCACTGTCTTCCTGATGTACTTTCTACCCATTCTTCTGTCTAAAAAGAATAAGAGAACTAACTTTATAACAGCATGCATGCACATGTAACCAACCCCCCAAAAATTGTGACAACCTACCCCAACAGACATTTTTAGCTATTTTGGAGGCTAGCATCCACATGTATTACCCAAGCTCTGAAAAAACCCTACCAAATTGTAGCTTTCCCTTTACACTTTCAAATGGCAATATTTGTTCTGACATCAACTTATAGTATCATTATTTATAAGAAAAACAATGTAGTCCTCAAAAGTTGGTTTTGCATGTGAAAAACACTTAAAGTTGTCTCACCTCAAACTGATGCTGCTTACAACTCCAATAGCAATGTAGGTGAACTGTGACCCAAATTCTGAACAGATCTGTGTCAAAAGTTTTGATCAGTGCCCTCTAGTGGCTGAGATATGACGATTGTGACAACCTACCCGTGTGACAACCAACCCCGGTCTCCCCTACCAAGACGAATGAAGCCCGGCAAAGGTCCTCCAGAAAGGTGCGTGATTATTATTTATGAAAATGAACTGAATTGAACTGTACTTATTTTGATGAGTGACACCCGTGTTCTTTAATAGGGAGTAGAGTTAAATTAATGAAGGTGTTGGGGGAGATGGAGAGGCGCAGAAACGCTGTTCCGGAGTCTGACCGTGGCCGTGGATGCCGAGAGGAAACTACACTGTGCCATACCTTGTTGTTTAAATTGCTCCTTGTAAGTCACTTTGAACAAAAGCGTCTGCTAAATACTAATGTAATATAATGTAAAATGTCCAATAACAACCAACTGTAAACTTGTTATAGGTGGAAAGCACCCCCCCACACACACAAAAAAAATAATAAAGGCAAAGGCACGGTCTCTGCAATTTCTGAACGAGTACGAGGACAGTCAAGGCCAAGAACTCTCCAGAGATATGGCAAGTTAACTCATATTATTATTTTTTCGGTAGGGTAGGCCAGTTTGTAGGCTACAGAATGCAACCTGATGTTGGATATGCCTGCAGAATGCAACCTGCCTGATGCTCTCTCTCTCCCCTGTCTCTCTCCCTCCCCAGAGTCCAGCACCTCGCCAGAGTCCAGATAACATCCTTCAGCTGAAGGACCAGCTAAAAGAGCACAGGGAGTTATTGGTGCAGATGATGAAAAAAATGTACACCTTGGAACACATTGCGAGAGGTGTGTATTCTGCACTCTGAATATTAACACAGAGCTGAATAGTTTCTTGACAATAATTATGGGATAAGGTACATACCATGATGACTGGACTAGGGATCTGTTGGATGCAATAACATATCTGTTTGAATGTGTGAGTGTATTTGCGTGATGCTGAAGGTGATACTAGGCCGATGGAGTGGTTGTGTGTGCATGCAGTAATTTACCTTTTGAGCATTAGACATGGTAACAATGCAGGAGTTGGATTTGTTTTGTGTTACACAAAGAACATTCAGCTGCAAGCACCAACATCATCAAGAGGGTCAGCCCCATCACCCATTCCACCACCACCACCACCACCACCAACAACAACAACAACTAACCCCACTAACACCAATGCCACCACATCACCATCCCTGGTAATCTTAAAATCTAAAGACTTAAAATCATTAATCATTAAAGACATTAATCTTTAAATGTAGCATAGGTCATCGAAGCACCTAAATAGTCTGGTCCATGGGATACATTTAAAAAAACCCAAAAAAAAACATGAGTGAATCTTGGGTAATCAGACCGATCTGCTCAAGCCTGGATTGGTGTTCATTAAAATGTGTGTCACTACAGTATTCTCTTCCTGTACTTTGGTCTGTTTTTTAGGTGCAGATAGGCCCAGCTACACGCATAACAGCCAGCCAGTATGCCCACATTAAGTGGAATGACCCACGGAAGGCAACCAAAGATTTGATGCTGGCAGCCTTAGGAGACAGGTCCTTGCCACTCATTCGTACACGGGCAAATCATCTAATGCTTTTCCGGGACGGGATCCAAAGCCACAGCTAAATTCAGCGGTAACGGCAGACATTATAAGTGATTATTATATGGTTGTGACGTCATCGGTCGAATGCTCCATTCATTTCAACGGGGCTCCCCAACGTTCGCACGTCTGTTATTTTTCGATAACGGACGGGTTGATCTATAACAGACCGCTGTCAATGGCAACAAGACTTTTCACTGCTAAAGCGACTTTTCAACAAGACTCTAATCAGCTGCTGTGATAGACAACACCTGTTGTCCTGGCTACCTAGCTGTTGCCTAGCGGTGTTCCACAACGGCACTGTTTTGTTTTGCGCAGCAACAATCTTAACATTAAATAGGCCTAAATAAATGTCCCCGCCATGTGTGAATCATTTAAGTATATCCATATAATAAGCGGGTTAACTTTCGGCGAGTCGGTCGCTTTGTGGAATAGCAGCACTTCAGAGAGAACAAGACCCCTCCGCTCCGCGTCGGGGTCTAAAGATTCTCTCTGTCGTACTGCTATTCCACGGTAGCGACCTTCTCGCCGAACGTTAACCCTTACGTATCTTTTACCTACAATACCTTGTTTACACAAACAGCAAAGTTCTCAGACAAGAAGTTGTGATGCAGTGCATCCACAAAGTACTCATATCACTTTACTACTTTCACATATTGTTACATTACAGCCTTATTCAACAATGAATTCAATTCCTTTCCAGTGTTGCCAGATTGGGCGGGTGCTCGCCCAATTGGGCTACTTGGGATGAGCGTCGGCGGGCAAAAACGGGAAAAATTGAACATTTGGCGTTTTTTTAAGCCGTTCTGGGCCCATAGAAGTCAATGTAATTTGTTGAATTTGGGCGGAATTAGGGCATTTTGGCGGTTTTTGAGAACCTTTTGGGCAGGATTTGGCCAGACACACCTGACAACACTGTTCCTTTCTTGTAGGCTTCTCAAAACTGTAGACATAACACCCTACAAAAGGTGTTTTAGTCTGTTTTGTAGATGTATGCATTATGATGTGTCTTAATTTTCCAGGTGTTTGTCTGCTCTGTATGTTTTTTTTTCTCTCAGACAACATCACAACCAAATTTGGTGCAGAGGTTCAAGCAGTAAAACAAGCAATGGCCCAGAAGTGCTCAGACGAGGCAAAAATGGCCAGACACCGTTCCAGATAACACACACACTGATTTAATGATCAAATAAAAATGCATGTACCATTAATTTTGCCTATGTGAGGTATGTTTTAAAAACCCTATAGTAATAAATCCTGTAGAACACAAATCCTATAAGAATAAATCCTATAGGAATAGAAATCCCATAAGAACAAATCCTATTGGAATAGGAATCCTATAGGATATATTGAAAAGAATCCTATTGGATTTCTATATTTTGGAACAAATAATCCTATAGGAACATTAAAATCCTAAAGGATTCCTAATTTTGTTCCAAAATATGATAGAAATCCAATAGGATTCTGATAGGATAATTCCTATCAGAATCTCATGGGATTTTTTGATAAGGGCTGGTTTGTTGTCATTGTAATTGTACAGTATGGCATGTATGATTGTATTCTGACAAGCATGTAATTATTCTCCATGCTCACCTGTTGACTCATTCAATTGCCACTAAAGGTGTTTCATTGATATATTTGCCGGCATTACCTGAAAACTGCCTTTTTTTGTAATAGGTGTCAATGTGGGAATTGCGAGACAATGCCTACAGAAATCGAAAACAGATGCTGCCTAGAGAGCCCTCAGGTAATACCTTATCAGTTAATTTGCAAAACGCTGTCCACCATTTTTTACTTTTTCATTTCATTATTGAAACATACTGTTCAAAAGGTCCTGCACCATGTGTGAATTCTTGCCATCCACATTTTTATTTAAAGGGACACTGTGTGAGATTTTTAGTTGTTTATTTACAGAATTCATGCTGCCCATTCACTAATGTTACCTTTTTCATGAATACTTACCACCAGCATCAAATTCTAAGTATTCATTATGACTGGAAAAATTGCACTTTTCATACATGAAAAGGGGGATCTTCCCCATGGTCCGCCATTTTGAATGTCCAAAAATAGCTATTTTTAGCTGCAAAAAAATGACTGTACTTGGACCATACTAGAAAATATTTGTTTATTACTAAGTAAACTTTCATGTAAAGATCAAATTTGGCAATAGGCAGCCCAGTTTCAATGAGCAGCATAGTTGCAGTACCTTTTTTGTCCATTTCCTGCACAGTGACCCTTTAACATACTTTTCCAACCTATATAAAATTCGTTTTGCAATGCAATGGAATGCCCAATACAATAATGAAAATGTCCTAACGTTGTAAAAAAAAAAAAAAGAAAGAAAATGGAGACACATCGTTTTGCAAATAAATCTCTTTAGATCTACAACTTTTGGAGCTACCGGTTCTAATCTTTATTAGGTCACAGCACTATTAGGAGAAGTGGCGGGAGACCCAGTATGTATGTTGGATCATCCAGGGTTTGAGACTGAATGTGTATTCACTGCAAACCGCTGGGCGAGCATTCCGGTACACATTTGGCCCTCTACGCCTGAGCAGAACCTATCGGTAAGTATTGTAAAATAATTACTCATAGCCACTAGAGCATGACACGGGAGTGGATTTTCACTCCTGTCCTGTCCCGCTCCCAGGAAAAAAATCCTGTCCTGCCCAATCCTGGTCCAGAGTAAAAAAAAAAAAATCCTGTCCTGTGTGGAACGACTCCCAATCCTGCCCACTCCTGCTCAAAAGTACTCCCACTCCTGTATTTTTTTTTTGTATGTTGTTACCTGTATGCATATTTCCCTCCTAGTAAGCAGTTGTAGTCATAATAATAGCCAATACAATTATTCACAAGCTAATGGGGGTCTGGAGAAACCCTGGGTAGCCTAAGAGAAAAAAAAAATTTTCCTCCATTTTTTCCTCCAGTTTATTATTAGGCCTTATTATTATTATTATTATTATTATACTACAGGAGGGGGAGGCACCTACATCTTCATGCACTAATCACTAGCCCACAGTAGGCCTTTATGCTTTTTGACACTCACAGCAGACGCGCACTGAACACTTCTTCTGAATCCTCCTCATACTAGAACTACATCTTGACTACTTTGATTACGATTGCATTCTGTGCTAAATTAGCCTCAGTTAAATTTCCTGTTATTGCGGAGTTGATTGGGAAATGCAATAACGGCAACGTCTTACGAGCCTGCAAACCCAGTAGTTCTACAAGTGGCTATTTCACTATCAGATTCAAGAGGTTTCATGTCAACAATGTGAACTGCTGCCTGCCTTATTTGAACGTTTTAACCAGGCGTCCTTTTTTGAAAAGCTGTAGAAGTTTTAGCACAGCACACAAAAATCCACTCCGACAAAGAAGGATGAGATTAAATCAATCGTGCACGCTTTGACTGATGCCATGCGAGTCTGTTATTCTTTCTCTGGTCTGTTTGCCACGGGGACAGAAGTTCCTCAATTATTGCCAACATGGAACTCAACATTTAAATAACATTGAGGACCGTTTTTATAGCGCATTCCCATTGACGCATTGACATTGTCGGACAGGCAGTGTAGGCAATGCGAGGACCTCCCGCAGGAGTCAGGGAAAATGCGCAGCTCTCGCGATCATGCACTCAAGGAGCGAAAATGCGAATGATAGGTTTGAAATAGCCGACATTCAGAACAATAATCATCCTATTTAACCCTTCCCGCTCC
Source organism: Engraulis encrasicolus (assembly GCF_034702125.1). Lineage (NCBI taxonomy): Eukaryota > Metazoa > Chordata > Actinopteri > Clupeiformes > Engraulidae > Engraulis > Engraulis encrasicolus. The sequence continues at coordinate 32,972,248 of NC_085867.1, read as the reverse complement.
TGCATACTCCAGTGGAATATTATTCCTGTCCTGTCCCAATCACGAGATGGATAAATGTTTGACTCCTGTTTCCCGTGAATCCCGCAGGAATCACGTGTCCCACGGGAATTCCCGAAAAATGTCATCCTCTAATAGCCACATACATAAAGGCTACCCACCCAATAGACGCTGATATTATAATGATAATAACACAATCACAAAGAGCAATGAATATGAACATAGGAATATGTAAATATGTACAACATAGCAATAACAGAAGAACAATATTCCCTAGAAGTGTAATTTTTTCCCATCTCTTTCCAGGCGCCTCCGGTTTCTGGCCTACAGGCAATTTGTATTGTGGTGCTGGGGCATTTTGGGTCGCAGGGTCCGTGTGGTCATTCCGGCGTGTGTGGTACTCCGCATTCGCGCCGAGTACCCTGACGATGACGGACACTACACTGGCTTCAGACTCCCCCGCGTGTGAACCTCGACAGGAAGCTCCCGATGACCTCCTCCTTATCCGGCCGATTGAACTGTGCAGACAGGTCCTCTGGGACACGCATGGCCTTCATCGCGTCGGTGTAGGGTGCAGGGTTCACAAAGACCTTCTCCAAAATTAGACATCGACATACCCTTTTCATACAGAAAGAAACACACACACACACACACTTCAGTTGGTTATTTTATTTCAATGTTTATATTTCTATATATTTATATTCGTTCAATATATTTATGTTTGTTTAGATTTCTATTTCTTGGTTCTTTTAAAAATTCCTATTTGTTGTAATTTTAATATTTCTATTTGTTGGAATTCATCACAGTAAATTTGATAAAGCCAAACGTAGTTGGACTTGAATTCTTGAAACTTTTGAGGTCGTACCAAAGGTTGGTGGAGTCTCCCTTCTTGGATTTGGGAAAAGATATCTTGAAGATAGGTTCACCTTCTGCTGTCTGGGCCTGTGGTCAATTTGCATTTTCATTGAAGTGGATGGTCACTAAGTACAGTCTGAAAGTGCAAAACACAATGTGTAAACAGCGTTTCCCACAGAATTGCCATTTGTCATGGTGGTTTGGGTTGGCTGGTGGAGACATATGCATCATCATGGGAAAGCATGTGACCTGATCCACCGAAATGAGTCACAATGACACAAATATGAAAACTGAGGTTTTGGTACCAATGGAAAGTGCAGAAAATAAGCTTTAAAATGATACTATAATCAAAGCTATATGATGGATTATGTGGAAGATATAGTCATTTGAAAGACGGATTTCCATCCTCTCGATTCCAATCAAAAACCTGAGAAAATCGTGTTTAAAGTATGTTTGCCCTTTTTTGTGATGTCATTCCATTTTTTCAAGTAGTTGAAGGAATAGTCTTATTTTAAAAGCTTAATTTTAACAAATGCATTTGTAGACATATCAAAAATGAATTAAACAAGACTTAGATACATTTTTCAACACATTTTTATTTAAAAACACATTGTAGGCACTTTCATTTTATCTAAAATCGGAATTCTGCAAAGGAGCAGTTACAGTACATTTTGAACAAATTTCATCAAGAGAGAGGACATCAAACATTTATTGTTTATCATTTATGATTGTTGATTGCTCTTGCCTTAAGTAGTGAGAGAGTCAATGACTGAAAAGTAATTTTCAGAGGTTGAGAGGAAGTTTGGATATTTTGTGAGCTATACAGCGTGTAGAGACAGAATGTGTGTGTGTGTGTGTGTGTGTGTGTGTGTGTGTGTGTGTGTGTGTGTGTGTGTGTGTGTGTGTGTACCCCCTCATTAGGTGGAGAGAGAGAGAGAGAGAGAGAGAGATCGATCCCTTTTCCGTAGGTGGGCAGAGCGAGAGAGTGTGTGTGTGTGCACCTTCTTTCCATTGAGTGGAAAGAGAGAGGCATAGAGAGAGTTAATGTACAAGATGGTCTGTCTGTGTGTGTGTGTGCATGCTTGTGCGTGTTTGCTCTTGCCTTCAGGAGTGAGAGAGTCAAGTAATTTGAGGTTGAGAGGAAGTTTGGATATTTTGTGACCTATACAGTGTGTAGAGACAGAAAGTGAATGTGTGTGTGTGTACCCCCTCATTAGGTGGAGAGAGAGAGAGTGTGTGAGTGAGTGATCCCTTTTCCGTAGGTGGGCAGAGCGAGAGAGAGTGTGTGGGTGTGTGCACCTGAGAGGCATAGAGAGAGTTAATGTACAAGATGGTTTGTCTGTGTGAAAACCATGGATATGTGTGTGTGCGTGTGTGTATCAAATTTCATGCCGTGGCTTAGATGGCCTGGGAGAGGGACAGCATTCTTTTTCCATTTGTGGTTTTGGGCATGTGATGTCTCGCGCTTCCTCTGGACAAAACTCACGGATCTGTTGAGGTACAACTGCCTTTTGAGGTCCAGTCCAGAGGGCTTAACAGCGGGGGGTCTCTGGACTGGGGGTGCTTCCCCTCGGAGCAAGCAGATTCCCTTTTCCTCTGTGTCAGCAAAGGCCTTGTAGAACACCCAGCCAGGATGCTCACTGCTTATTCTGAAACACATTTTTTAAACAAACAAAAAATGTTATAGAACAGGGGTGCTCAACTAGAAACTGAAAAGGTCCACTCACCAAATTTTCAAAGCTTCCAGGGTCCGAGACAGTCGCGGTGTATCCAAAATTCGAACTTCAAACATAAAAGATGATGAATCCAGAAGGAACATTTGAACTATGCACAAAGGATAGGTTCTGTCAAGTCAGTGTGAAAAGTTGCACTTCTTCTGTGCCACCAGTTCTTTAAACTTTGGCACAAAAGGTGTGAGAGCCAGGCATAAGCACTGGTGAGGTTCCCCCTGTATTTGTTCTTCACCATTGTCATTGTGGAGAAGGCTGACTCACAGGAGTAAGTGGAGGGAAACATGGTTAGTATCTGCAGGGCCTTTTTCTGCAAGACACCTGCAGGGGCCATCTTTCCAGAAGGTGGCAGGGTCGCTTAGAGATTCTTGCAGGGCAAGGTTTTCTTGAAGCTCAACCTGTTTGCAGAGAAGCAGCACTAGCCCATGGGCACACATTCAGGGCTTCAGTTGAGAATTCCGTCACATTTTTCACCAGGAATGGGTTTTCAACACACAGCAGCACCTGTTTTCCGAGGGGGAAATCTCCAAACCGGGTTTCAAAATTTGCAATCAACTTGTCCACGAATTCCACATAATTGTGGTGGTGTGGCTCTGAAGCTTGGCTTTTCAGATTTGGGAAATGAAGCAGACTCCCCTCCTGTAGGTCACTTTTGTAGATTTCCAGCTTCCTTTGAAAAGCACGGATTGCTGACATGAGGTTACACACTGTGTTATTTTTGCCCTGGAGCTTCAAATTCAAATCATTGAGGTGGGCAGTGATGTCTGACAGAAAAGCAGCAATTTCCATTTTTTCATCGTTTTGGAGAAATTCCACATATGGTTTTGCTTTGGGACTGGTCTGATTCAGTAGAAATGTTTTTAACTCCTTCCGCAGTGCCCAAAAACGCTCCAACACCTTCCCCTTACTAAGCCACCTGACATTATTGTGGAGGAGTAAATCATCAAATTCTGCATCCACTTCTGTGAGGAATGAGCGTAGCAGGCGATGCTGCAAAGCGGAGGATGCCCTCAAAAAGTTGATGAGCTTCATCACTGTTGACATGATTTCTGAAAACTCCTTTCCTAGGCTGGCACACAAAACTATCTGATGAATGACAGTGCAGAGCCATCTAATATCAGAGTTACGCCACTCCCATAGACCTCTATGGACCAATCTTTCCACAGCAATGGCGGCTCTCATGGAGCCTCACGGAGCGTTAACATGGAAATCCCCATTGACTTTAGTTCTATTAGAAGTTACTTAGTTCCAGGAGGTGGCCGTAGAACACAGAAAATGTGGTAAAGATAATGCAATTTGTTTGTACTTAATCTTTGTTTGGTATGTGATGGTTCTGTGTTAGTTTCAAACGAACAGAGGTTTACTGTTAAGAAACGTTTTAATCTACGCGAATCACATCACCAACCGACTTCCTGGTCCCCGGTTTGCGCAACTCTGTTATTAGATGGCTCTGACACAGTGGTATGCTATGAGGTCAGGGTGATGTGCCTTTAAGAGGGAGACTAATCCCCTCTCTCTCCCAGTCATACTTGGGGCTCCATCAGTAGCAATCGAAATAACATGTTTCAGGTCTATGCCTTGGTCTTGCAACATCTGCATCACTGCATCATAAATGTCACTGCCTCTTGTATGGCCAAGAAGGGGTTTGACACCTAACACATCTTCAACAAATTCACCCTTTTCTGGGTCAAAGAATCTGACGAACACCATAAGCTGCGCTTTATCCGTGTTGTCAGTGGATTCGTCCAAAGCCAATGAAATGCAATTAGCGTTTTTCACCGCAGTTGTCATCTGGTGCAATACATCATCAGCGAGCATTTCGGTTCGCCTCGCTGCAGTGGAATGAGAGAGGGATATTTGGCTTATTTTTTCAGTGATGTCATCTTTGAACTGGGTTCCCTCATACAGAGTGATCGTTATCTCGTTCATACATTCTTTGACAACTTCGGCGTCAGTGAAGGGTTTTTTGTGCTTGCCCAAGACCCATGCAACTCGCAGTGACGCTTCAGTCGCACGCTCTTGCTGGGTTGCTGACCTGACTATCACAGTTCGTGATGCTTGGTATGATTCTTGCATTTGATTTATTTTTCTGGTTCTCACCTCACTGTTTTGGGGATAGCTCCGTTCGAAGTGGCCATGCTTTGTTTCATAGTGCCGCTTCACGTTTCCACTTTTGATGAGTGCAACAGTCTCATGGGAGATTAGACACATTGGTTTCATGCTACCTGCAGGCAGTACAAATGCATATTTCTCTGTCCACTCCGCCTTAAACTCTCGGTTTTCTGAATCCACTTTTCGTTTCTTTCCCAGTTTGGAGCACGCCATGCTTTATGTTTGCAGAAAGCTGGCTAACTCGTAAACGTAAATCACTGTCCCGACAGAAACACACTGTCCCGACTTGGCTGACAGAGTTGTCATAGTGATGATAAACAACCTTGCTTTCGAGATCGTGTGAAAATATCTAACAACTAGGCTACAACCAGAAATGGCTTGACAAATAAGTACAGATGAACACTTTCAAAATATACTACTAATAATAATAATAATAATATTAATTTTATTATTACAGACCACTTTGGTCTTGGTCCGGATGACATTGCATTTGGGTCCGCATCTGGACCGAGGTCCGCCAGTTGCGCACCCTTGTTATAGAAGATACATCCACTAACAATGTGAAGCAGTTGAGAATTAGAAATACACTCTTTATAATAATACTGACATACCAATAGTGCTGGTATCTGGTTATTCCTGGGAATAGACGGAAGTATGGCCTCAGGAACGCCTGCTAGTCACGCTGCTCCACCACGACGGTTTCATCTTCGCGTCCAACAAGTTGGGGAATGTTGACCCCCGTCTGCGTGCTGCTCCTGACCACATTCTGAAGGTCATCGAGGCAAGATACCGTGTCGGCGGTACGCTTGCTTCACCAGGCCAAACGCCCAATCCGGCGCAAACTTGGTATGGCCAACGATCATGAAATGTACAGACATTGAGTGATGAAATCCATGAAGGACTCAAGATACTGCAGCATGGTATTGTTCTTATTTTGGCCGACGCAGTTGTCACAGTGAAGCTGCACATGCTCCTCACCCATGCTGTACTGTGAAAAAAAGTGGTCGAGGAAGGAAACCACTGCGTTTGGCCCTTTACTGATGCATGCACTCTCGTCAATCAGGTAGTTCACTTGTTTTGGGAATGCCTCACAGTTGACTCCGAACAAGCCACATTTCCGAGGGGTCAAAAAGTACATGGGGCCGGGCTGAAGGGGATTGGAGGGAAAATGCACTTGCTGAGCAAAGTCAAATGAGTAATGCATCGTGATGTTTCTGGAGCAAGGCTGAGAAGGACAGAGATCATCAATTTTCTGTTCTTTCGCCGTGTCTTTGGCTTTCTGAACCATGTCCCTATACAGAGACCGTTCCAGCACTACCTTCAGGAGGTGGTCTTCCTGGCTCCTGCATCTCTCTGATTTCTCTGCCTCAGTCAGATTGGCTGACTGTTAAATTGCTGCGTTGTTTTTTTGGCATTGCCAGCACAAATCCGTCATGGGCTTGGTTCGCATGATGTATGGCACCAGGGTCCTCCACAGGCGACGAAAGGTGACAATATTCACAACACGGTGCTATGAAAAAAACAAAAGAGAGGGGGGCGGGGGTGTCAATTTCAGTACTAAAGCAATAGGCCTACAGATGCATTTTAACTTTAAAACTGGTCAGCTTCTAATTTCAGTCAATAAAAATGTACAGACAATGTACATGTATAAAAATGTCTATAAGCTATAACAAAAATGAAATATAATTCAATTTAATGTAATGAAACATTTTAACATGACCAGAGTAGGCACATACCTTCTGACTTCAGTGCTTGTTCATATGCTTGAAACACTGTCCTCTTGGTGTAACAGGAGGGCAGCAGTTTAATGTCGAAGCGTTTGTAGCCAGGGACGTGACCAGGAAGTACCATTGCATGTTTTTTCGTCGCCAGGGACTTCAAAAAGTCGCTAATTTGGCAACATCGAGAAGTTCCGAAGCCCATGTACCGGTTGTTGACAACTGCCTTCTCAACAGTCATGGTCAAGGTGTGCTTCAATGTGGCCTGCAGTGTTGCCAAATTAGCGACTTTGTCACTAGATTTAGCGTCTTTTTGGTGAATCTGGCAACTTCTACAAAATCACAAAAAAATCATTGCTTACCAACATCATTGTTACGGTTCCGCCGTCTCAAGCATTTCCTACGGCTAAGCAGGGCTGCAGATTAGCTCTGATCTCCAAAAAGTAGCTAGCACTGCCTATTTGTATTGTAAACGTAGGCATGCGGGCACATTTTCTAGAGAAACATGACTGCCCTTCTTAACCCCAAGTACATGTCGCACAAAATCATGAATTAAGTCATCGGTGAAAAGTACTGTGGTGACTTTTTTATTAACCCACATTGCTAATTAAGATTATTAGCTGGGCCAATAAAATAGTCCATAACCCAATTTAATTAATAAGACTTAATCTGGGCTATTGCCTGTTGCACAATGGACAACCATCTACTGCTATCTGACTCGTGTATGTTTACCATTTACCAATTAATACCTAAGCACTTATATTATTGTTATCACTATTACATACTTAGTTATTATTTAGTTAATTGGGCTCAATCAGCCATACGCATACATTACCCATCTTTGTGCAGGAGAACAGTGAAGGAAGCAGCCATAAAGTCACTCAGGAGAAGAAGTCCATTTGCCAAGAGATTACCAATTTATTGTACATTGCAAGTGAGAGAGCATAGTAACTACGTTATTACAGTTACCCATATGTAGTGGGCGAGACCGTTACAGGAAGTAGTTCGACTACGCCACCCCCGGGGGTGGAGCCCCCGGAGGAAATGAATTAGGGGTAGTTACAGATACCCCGGACCAACACACAATATACCCGCACAATAGATTACCAGGCAAACACAGGTTCGTGCACAATGGAGGCAGAGACAGTGGTGACAATTAATAATTCAATTCTTTATTATTATTTTCAGTATAAAAATATATTTGTCACTCTCTGTAATCAATATAAAAAGGTACTCACAATTCACAAAGTGCAGTGGGGTGGGTGTGCTGTCGCAATCACCCGCAGATCGATAAACACTTGCCCCAAAGTATGTTCACGTTAACAGTAAAGTGCAGGGGTGGGTGTGCTGCCACCACACCCGCGGATCTGTAAACACCTGCCCCAAAGTATGTTCACTAATTCACAATAAACACACCTGGCAGGCCTAAGGCCTTAGAGCCCACACTCAGGTTGTCAGACTTTGCCACTAGGGGCTGGCACGGCTAACACAATAGGGCGAATGGCACACCTCAGGATTAACAAAAGAAAAAGTAAAGAAATAGTTCACAACAAACAGAAATAATTCACGGCAAACAGAAACAACAAGAAGTCACAGCAAACCATGCAAAATAAATCAAAATGCACATGCAGTTAAATAAGAAATTAGATAATTGAATGAAATAATGAAAAAAAAGGAAATTAGGCACAGCAAACGAAAGAAAACGAAAATCAAAATATGAGGTAAACCAACCCCAGAGGCTCAGCTCAGTGCAGTCCCCTAGGTATCCCCACACTCACTCGTCACACACACACACACACACGCACACACACTGTGGAATGGCTCCCACACCAGCTCACACCGAGCCGAGCGCCCACACACACACACGAATGTCCAATTTCCCGAGGCCGGAGCAGCAGCCGAGATACGGGTTCCCGGCTTCCAGAGGCACCACACAACCGGGGCTAAAAGTCGCCGCTCGTGCACCTAAACGCGTGGTGTGTCTGACCACGGCCACACAGATACAACCTGCGAGGGAGGAGGAGAGCGTTAGCCAAGCTAGCAGGACACCCACTATCATACGATTCTGCTGCCGAGAGGTTACCTTACCCGAAGATGAGGGCGCACCGGTGCACAATTCTCACAGTCGGAGTGCCAATACAGGGGTACACGGCCGAGGCGCCGGTAGCGACCACACGCTGAAACCATAATAATGGCCGTCGTTAGCAACCATGGTAAGAAAACAAACAGTCAGAGCTGGGTAAAGGCACAAGCTAACCCACTATAATACATACCGGCGTGCAGGAGACGGGAAAAGCGCAAGGTAACCGTTGTCCACCGAAGTCCTTGCCAGTGGAGAAGCAAGAGATCACTCTAGCCAAGTAAGAGACGCCAAGTTGGAATCACAACGAGGACAAGAAATGGTCCACATCTCCTAGATCTGAACTGGACACCGCACTCCTCTCGACGGCGAGGGGAGAAGCAACCACAGCATTCGCCGGTGGCGATGAAACGCGCAAAGGGGGACTTTGCAGGCTTACCGAATACTAGCCACTGGCAGTGTTTATGAAGAGACTTCCCATAAGCCTCTACGAGCGGCGTGGTGACGTGTGCCGCAGCGTCAGACTTTCCCTTAAAGGAGCAGCGCTCCACTACACATAGCATAACCCAAGTTCCTAACCATGGTGGCCAAATGCCCCATGTGTCCCAATAGCGTAGCATAGCATAGCGACCTGCTAGCACCAGGGCAAAAGGCCCCAGTGTGCCAGCAAGCACCCTATCCCCAAGGCTCTCTCTTGAACTGCATCTGTGAACAGTATTTAAACCCCACAAGTGTATTACATCATGTAACAAACATGGTCAAAACATCAGTGCCTCAGTACAAGAATACATTCACAAATATGGTCAGTTCAGCCTCTAACTGACTAAGTCAAATGTGGAACTGGTCACTCCTAAGTGTTGCATCCCTGTGGCCAGTGGGCCTGAGCTACTCAGCCAGTGGGCTGTGATAACCGACACCTCTGTAGCTCAGTTTACGACAGGGCAGCAGTCTTTGGTGGACTCAGCTAGGCCCCAGAATTAAACAGAAACCCTAACACAGTCACAGAACCACAGTTAAGAGTAAAATGAAGCTAGTTTACATACAAGATATTATCTGTTAATTTCCAATAAATAATTGTAAATATTAATGAATAAATGTTGGCAAAACTACGACAGTACCGACAGGGCATTCAGTGCCATTAGAGTCAATCTTCGCCAAACACTAGAGGTGCTTAACTCGAATCTTTGGGGCGTCCGGGTTGATTGGATCATTCAGGGGGAACAGTGCATTTTTTAACAAATGCAGTTGTAACAGTGCAAAGCACATAAAGAACTTCAAACTATGCGCACGCACGCATACACACACACACACACACCTCATAGTCTTACAGATACAGGCAGAACACAGTGCATTTTAAACAAATGCGGTCATAACCGTAAAAAAACAGTTATGTCAACTTGACATGTAGTTGTAACAGTGCAAAGCACTAACACTTGAAACTATGTGATTATGTAAGCTTGAAAAATTTGTATCGGGCGGGGCCCAATGTGGAAGAGCAGTCCTTTTCCACTTCACTGGTGGTGGCAGTGCCTGAAATGAAATGAACATGAAGCAAACAAATAAAAAATACTTTATAATTCACCATGGCATCACATTATTATCCGATGGTCTACAAAAACAGTCAAACTTACATAGCCACCTTCTTCCTAATCATCATCAGCCTCTTCGTCTTCTCCGTCATCTTCACAGCATTCAGTCTGTGCCTTAAGTGATGAAAAAACAAGCAACTTTAAGTACCCAGGGTGTCTACAGGTTTGACCAAGTCAAAATTAAGACATTTTAAGACTTTTCAATACCATTTTCCAAATAAAATTAAGACCAACTCGCGGCGTTTACAGGTTTTAGCAAGTCAAAATTAAGACATTTTAAGACTTTTCAATACCATTTTCCAAATGAAATTAGGACCAACTCGCAAGATCATACACAGGTTCAAATGAACTATACACAATGAAACTTTACACTAAATAAAATTCAATTATGCGTTCTAAATTACACTACATGGCTACAACTCCCGATTTCGGTCGCGAAGTTCATCACATGGCTGACATAATTATTCCACCCTAAATTAAGCTCCACAAATTTAAGACATTTGGGTTGAAAATCTAAGACAAAATAAGACTTTTCAAGGCCTTATTTGGCGAAAATGACATTTAAGACTTTTTAAGACTTTTTAAGGACCCGCGGCCACCCTGAGTACCATACCTGCAAACTCAGGAGGGTTGAAAAAGGTGACAAACTATCGCGAGCCCCAAAGCAGCCCAGCCCAACCCCCCCCCAGCATCAACAAAAATAAAATAAAAGAAAAAGACAATATTTTATTTACTAAATTTAATTATTATTTTTTTATTTTATTTGCAATGTTTAAATGTGCCCCTTTCTGCCCATGCTCTCCTCCTCCACCACCCTCCTTTTCCCTCAGTGCTGCCAAATTAGCCTGTCTCTGTGCTCTATCCCTATTCCCCCCCCCATTATTTTCATTATTTGCAATGTAGTTTTTATTCTATTCCATTGTATTCCATTCTATTAGTTTTTATTCCATTTCCTCTGAAAACAGTGAATCACATCACACATGCCACATACACAGACATTTAGCATACAGCCAAACACAGACAGACAGCCAAACACTACAAAACCTCACATACAGTAGGGCCTATAAGGCCTACACCTCACACAAACACAGCATGCCTTCAACACGCGTCACACAAACTACACCTTTAACTAAACTTCACATCCTCTACACAGCATCATTCAAACTTCACACACATCATAAGTCAAATACCATGGATAATGCACAGAAGAGAGGGAGGAGAGGAGAAGAGATGAAGGGAGGAGGAGAACAGGAGAGAACACACTCACAGACACAGACACAGGTGTACAATAACGTGTATGATGTCTTATTATGGCAGGGCTCCAGACTAACATTTTGCACTGGTTGCACTGGTGCGCCTAAAAAAATGTTTTAGGTGCACCAGCACAAAATTTAGGTGCACCCAAATGTTTTCACCACCCCATACACACACGCACCTCAGCTTTAAAAAAAGAATAATAATAATTAAAAATAATAAATATAGCAATAATAATAGCAACAATAATAGAATAATAATTATTATTATTATTATCATTATTATTATTATTATTATTCTATTATGTTGCTATATTTTAAAAGACCTGGAGCCTTTCATGTGCTATAGGCTAGTCTTCCAAATGAAATGCTCCTTATAAAAGACATGACAGTAGGCTACCTAACTAACACATCTTGGTTACAAGCAGTTTGGCTGGTAGAAAAGACCAAATTAGTAGCCTTTTAGTCAATATGTGTTTGACTAGTGAGATCAACATACCAGCCTTTTCTGCGATAAGGCTACGCACACGGCACAAGCACAGAGTTACAATATGAAGATAGATAGATGGATGGATGATGGATAGATGGATGGATGGATAGATTTTTTTTAACAAACCCTGCTAAAAATGTCATCATTTTTAAAATCATTAGACACAAATAGCCTAGCCTATGTTTACAGTTGAATCTGAGGTGAATTGGGTTTTGTCTATTTCCCCGTTTTTGAGCGCTCGCCCTCTACATAATGATTGTGGTATCTTAGCAAGCGCTACGAACAGACACGACAGCACTAGTGCGCTCGCTCGCTCACTCTCTCTCTCTCCCCGTCCCTCGTGCTGTCTCGAGGTGCATGAACGATGCCTTGCCGATTGATAGCTGATAGGCAGTATGTAGCCTGCCCTAGTCGCTATCAAAAAACTCTCACAGAAGTCCCGACATACTAGCGCGTCACCTGTTGTTTGGCCAGCTCTGCACGCGGCTGAAACGGGCAATTATCCGCACCCTTCTGCGTTTTTGTGTGGCAATGTTTAATATCCACTCAAGCCATTTAGTTTTTCCCCGTGATTGTGACTCGCTCGTGTTTAAAATATCCTCAAGTCATTTTGCTGTTTATATCGTGACTGTAGGCCTAACTCTCTCGTCCGTTGCAAAACTCGCCTGGTTGAGAACACAAAACTCGCTGGCACATGTGAACTCGGATAGTTGAGCGAAGTCGAACATTCTATTCTGAAACGTCGGCCTGCCTGTGAACGAGGAAGGGGGAGAAAGCTACCGGTGGTTCAGCGGAGTTGAAGGAATGACCGCATCGACACGCTTTACCGTGTGATGATGGGCCACTACTGTAGAGTGACTATTAATTTTATGTCCATTAAAACGGTTGTTTGGTTATTGATTTTGTTCTGCTGATGGCTGGTCGCACCGGTGCGCCTAAAAATATTTTTTAGGCGCACCATTGAAAAAAATGGGCGCATATGCGACCAAATTGGTCGCACTCTGGAGCCCTGTTATTCGCGTTATGCTATTGCTTTAGGACTTTAAACTCCTCCAGGATTAAATATACTACCATGCGCTAGGAATGACAAGTAGGCTACTAGCCTACACTATATGTCGAAAATAAACAATAACATCACAGAGAACTTACTTTCATAACGTCGTTAGTTTTTTGTTTTGTGTGTTATTGTTTTTCACTTACTCGCACATCCGTGTCAAATCCATCGCGTGGGCGTTATTAGGAAACGGCAACTCCATCGTATGCATTTGCGAGGACTTGGCAAATGTCAGACAAGGAATCTGACAGCTACGCTGACATTATTCTCCCAGCGCTGTCCTGCTCTGTCCAGCCCAAGCCGTTTTCGCTCCACCACTACCACTTAATTTCAGCGTCACTACAGTTATTACTTGCATTCACCGACACCTAACCTTGCATTAAAGCAACACTCCGGTTTTTTTGACACAGGACCTCATTTCCGAGTCAGCCATAGTGTTAGAAGTGTGTCCAGATCGTTTTTTTGAAATTCCATGCAGTCCTTGTAAAACCGCAGGTCGATGTTGCTAGGCTAGCGCAAGTGATCCACCTTTGCTAGCAATGACCCAAAAAAGCAGTCTTAACAAATTCAATACGCAATCAAATCACATCAATTATTATGCCAGACTGTGGATGTGAAGGTTTGTGGTGATCGAATACTGTTTCAAATAAAACTGACCTGGCCTTACATGGATTTTTGTAATAAGGTGAACTACTTTCTCCCAGTCAGCGGAATTTTACCTTGCTCTCGACAGCTGTGATCAGATGTAACCCACTTCAACAGTGAGACGCCAGGTAGAACTACAATACTCTACATTACTGCGTCTTTTAATGTATGGTGGATTATAAACCAACAACGTGGCAACATGGTAAATAAATGTGTATAAAATTGCGACAATGGAGCCCATACAGAAACGTTCTCATTCTTTTCCTGAAAAAGACCCGGATGAAGAAAACTAGCTCCTATCTGCAAGAGATAGTAAACACATCAGACACTACGTAACAGCTAACAGGGTGATCTGCAGTGATCATTTCAGCCCTGACGACTTCATAAAGTCAATCAGAATAGCCGCAAAGAAAAGTCTGAAAACATCTGCGGTGTCATTCACCTTCCCAATCCCTGGTGTGCCACAGCCACTGTGATACCAACAGTCTCCGAAGATCACGTTTGTCCTACAAGCTTACACAGGCATTCTGCTGCTGTCACTGTAGCAGTGTTTACTGATGATGATTTAGCTAAGGTTACCTAAAACCTTTGCTGTGCTTTACGTGCTATGGTGTGTCTTCATTGCAATAGTTACACTGTTTACATAAACTTAGGCGGCAGCTTCGTTCTTCAACTAGGGAACAACTCACAAAATGTTTTAATAACTTACCGCATTGACAACTGGCCATTGGGTCCATGTATTTTTTCTCGACTGAGAAGAATGTTTCTAGCAGTCCACGATTGAGATACAAGTCCTGGTGCTCCGTTATGCACACATCTCGAGATATGCTGTGGCATCTAGACTATGGAACGATGCAATCTCCATGGGGAAACTAAGTCCCAACTCGGCAGCAAAACATTCTTCTTCTGTCTCCAATGCCTTGCAATTTCGGCACTGACACACCAATCCCCTGTTATTCTGTTCCGGCTTTCTGCTACAGTTTCAGTGGCTGCCTCATACAGACGCGCGCTCTCGTTCGGACCTTTTCAAATCCATCTAAAATCTAATGCAGTATATTCCGGCTCATACAGGTATGCTTCTGAATTTGCTCGTCCTCGTCATCAAAAGCGTAGGGTTCTCTGAACATTGCCATTCTTTTTTATGATAAGCGTTCGTCTGGTCGTAGTTCTAGCAGACAGCTGCGCTCAAAACAAACTTGACAGTGAGAACCGGTAACACTGGTGTTAGATATCAGTCCGCGACTGCAAAATCAGGAAGTAAGTTGCTGCGGATGAGCAATGTAATTCTAAGGTTGGTTTACTCCCTAAATCTCTCCATCAACATGGGTATTTGTGTCGATAGCCTGGCAAAGTAATTGACGTGCTTTGAGTGATTATTGAACTTGTTAAGACTGCTTTTTTGGGTCATGCTAACAAAGAGTGGATCACTTGCGCTAGCTTAGCAACATCGACCTGTCGTTTTACAATGACTGCATGGAATTTCAAAAAAACGATCTGGACACACTTCTAACACTCTGGCTGACTCGGAAATGAGGTCCTGTGTCAAAAAAACCGGAGTGTTGCTTTAACCACTGCCACATTCTTTATCACCCGTTGAAAACCTACAAAACCGAAGTAATCCGCGCTCGTCCTCTTATTGACATTTTATTTATCAACACCGGTTCCGCGCGGGCTACAAGCCTTCAAACATGCAGCCAGTGAATGTGAAGCTGCGTCCTTGTGATTAAACGGCAGCCAATGGGTGTGGGTTACAGCATGACAGCATGACTAGTGTTTATGGGTAATGTAGGAAATCTCGCCGACAGGCAGCTGTTTACCCTTCAGAACTTCAGTCGGGCGCTACTGGCTACCCCCCCATAAAAAAACTCTTCGGATCTGCACGATTCACACAAGTCACCTATTTTGGAATCAAAACGGCGAATTTCGCCGAAAGGTGACAAGTTTGCAGGTATGAAGTACAGAGCCCATGATAACAGGTTTCATTCTCTTACACTAGAATAGAATTCTGCTACAATTAAAAAACCCTAGCAAATGGTAATATCTCATCTGTTGGAAGCAGTGTGTGCGTGGTGATGGCTGCTTCCCTGCTCCTGTCCCAGGCTTCCTCATTGCTAACTTTTGACTTGCATCTGGGGTCCATGATGGTAGCCTCCTCCAGGAATTTCTGGATATCAGCGTCCTTAAATTAAAAAAGGCTGCTTCCCTGATCCTGTCCCAGGCTTCCTCATTGCTAACTTTTGACTTGAATCTGGGGTCCATGATGGTAGCCTCCTCCAGGAATTTCTGGATATCAGCGTCCTTAAATTAAAAAAAAGAAAGACATGACTCATGAGTGAGGAGAGAAGGATGACATTATCAGACATACTATCCTGAAGTATTACTGTCGGTGTATACATAAGAAATGGGTCAATATACCTGGTAGCGTTTGGAGAGATCATTCCAGATGTTTTCCTTGATGCTCCTTGTGAAGGCAGAGTCACCTTCCCTCACAGTGTAGTGCTGTTCCAGCTTCTGCAGAATTGGCAAAATTTCCCCACAGGTAGGCATCTTGTCACTGGAGACTGCCAGGGTGGAGGTGTAATGTTTCCTCATGAGCTGTGTAAACTGCTCTGCTCTTCGGAAGTCCTCATCACTTATTCTGGACAGTCTGCAAGATAAACAAAGCAGCAGAAAAACCTACAGTGTACAGCTTCAGGCCCTTTTAATTAGAATAGCATGAAAAAGTTGATTTATTCCCATAATTCCATCAATAATGTTATTGATGGAATTATGGAAATAAATCAACTTTTTCATGCTATTCTAATAAAAAGGCCTGGAGCTGTATATTAACCGAATAAAATGAAATCCAGTCAGTTTAAAATAAACCACATTATAACATTGCAACATATCACCTTTCCTTTTCCATGGGCCTTCTTATGCGAGGGTCGAGGGCTGCAGCTTGAATGGCAGGAAACTGCTCACAGAATCGGTCCATCATCAAGAAGAGAGAATTCCATCTCGTCCTCACATCAAGGAGGAGCATGTGCTTCGGCAGCTCTGATGGTTACACATATTCAACACAATGTAAATGCTTTTTCATGATGTAATACTTACACATTCCTATATATATATATATATATAGAGAGAGAGAGATTGCAATGTAATGACAGCATCCTACTGAGCAGGCTCTGTTTATCTTTGAGCACAACTTTTGCCATAGGGGACCTCTTCCATCCAAACAACCACACTCCTGATCATTGCTGCCCAGTTGGAGATTGTGGTGCAGTTGTACAACTTTTGTGCTCCAAGGTTCAGGGTGTGTGCAAAGCATGGGAACTTAATCATATGCATTGCTTTGATGGCTACATCCATGTTGTATGCATTGTCCACTGTAGCTGCCACAATCTTGTCCCTCACACCAAATTCCTCCAGGATTTCCACGATTTCCTCAGCTACAGCTGCTCCTGTCTGTGCTTGGTACACTGCCTTGGTTTTGAGGACTTTCTCCTGTGCCTGCCCATTCCTGATATAATGTATGGTGACAGTTATATAGTGGTCCTGGCTAAAACTTGTCCACCCGTCTGCGGTGATGGCTGCCTTTGACACTTCCTTGAGCTCAGCGGTAAGATTGGCCTTTTCCACAGAATACCAAGCAGGTATTAAGTTGTTTCCTAAACTATCCCTGCTAGGTGCTGTGTATTTGGGGTTCAGAGTCTTCATCATCTTCCTAGAACATATAATCATAAATAATAATAACAACAACAATAAAATATATAATATGAATGTTTTTGGTCCAAAAGGATGAAAAAATAGATTTCACCTTTACATTATGACTTACAACCTACCGAAATTCTGTGGCAGCTACAGTTGCGAATGGGTGCAACCCTTTCACAACGAATTTCGTGACTGCCCTGTGGCACTCATCTACTCTCTCCTGTGTCATTTTGTTTCTCCCTGCCTCGATGAAAGGAGCAGCTACAGGTAGCGAACTGGAGCGAGTGCTGCCAGCCTCTCGCTGTTCACGGTCCTCTTCTAAAAGCAACGCAGAAGGCATTTGTTTACAATAATAGCTTCTCACAACGTCAGGGACACATATGAAAGGAGCAGCTACAGGTAGCGAACTGGAGCGAGTGCTGCCAGCCTCTCGCTGTTCACGGTCCTCTTCTAAAAGCAACGCAGAAGGCATTTGTTTACAATAATAGCTTCTAGCAACGTCAGGGACACATACAGGCGAAACAAGCGAAGCGAAGATAAACTTAATTCAGTGTTCCATTCTAGCTAATCTGCACTATCGCTTATTCTCTATCACCTGGAACGTTCTAAAGACGTTGAGGGGTACACTTCAGGGGTACATTCGGCAACACACCAGCTGCCATGGTGCCTCACTGTTTATAGCGAATTCTAAGAGCCCAATGGGCAACAGATCAGAGGCGAATCAAATCCTAACGTTTTAGAACTGTTGGATTGATTGACCAATGTTTCGCTTCGCCCCTGTTAGCTTGCCTTAGCTTCCCTCATTGGAATTAGAGGTGTGTCGTTCATGAACGAGCCGGTTCTTTTGAACGGCTCCCTGAAGTGAACCGGATCACAGCTGGGGGAGCCACTCGACCGTTATTTCGTTCATTTTTTATTCATTTTAAGCACGTGACCTCGACCAGAGTAATTAAATTTGGGAAAAACGGTCTTTAGAAGCAGCAAGATAATCAGTTGTTGTTTGGACAAATTTGCCAAGAGGTGGAGTCAAAATATTATATTCTTGACACTGAATAAATAATTTAAAAAGAGCCAAAAGAGCCAGTTTTTTGAACGGCTCTTTGAAAGGAACGAGCCACTAAGATCCGGATCCCTAAAAAGAGTCATAAATCCCATCTCTAATTGGAATGAATGGCGATGTTCGCTTCGCTTGGCCGAACTAGCGTGTATGTGTCCTCCTAGCCTAGGCGTAACTGTTCACTGTCATTATATCACCACAACATCATGTCATACTAACATAGAACAAGTTCCATGGCATTATCATTTTATGATGTGTGGTACTTACCACCACAAGCTCTCCCTTTGGTGACAGTCTCAGTTTCGTTGCCAGCTTCGTTCGTCGTTGGTGCTCTCTTCGAATTACAAAGCAGGCCAAAAACGCTGCACGGGGTTAAAATGATCCCGTGCTGTGACCTAAGATGCTTAGACATGTTGGTTGTGTTCCCTCCCGAACAAGATATTTTAGTTTGGCATTTGTTGCAAGTTGCCTTATCCTCACTATCTTTGGTAAAGTGTAGCCAGACTTTAGATCTCTTGACTCTTTGGGGCGCCATTGTGTGGAACTGGAACTGCTCATGCGCGGGGTCTGCACTTGCATATGTAGCGTAGGAAGGTTACGTGGTGTGACGTAATACGCTGTGCGTTGTTTGCGGAAGTACAGTAATGCAATCCGTACTTGTGGGATCGATAACAGAATCGTTTAATACATTTTCAAACGATTCCATGGAATTGAAACATTAGGAACCGATTCTAAACGAGAACCGGTTTTCGATTCTCATCCCTAGTGGCGAATGACATCATTTCGAATAGTGACGCCCCCGATAATTGCGTTTTTTTTACAGTCACGCCTTGAGGACCGTCTGTCCTATATTGTGTTAAAATTTGAGCGCTCTACTCATGTTCTAACTGTTCCTGTTCGTGGCAGAAGTGTCCTTAGGAACAGTCAGGGCATGGCATTAGCTCAGAGCAAGAGGAAATGTCAAGACAAAAACATCTCCTTTTACTATAATAATCTCAAAAGTAAAGCACATGTGACAGTAGTCTACTTTCTTGCCCTCTGATTTTAACACAGGTAGGCTACTGATTTAAGTGTCAGTTAAAAAAAAACTTCCTCTCATGAACAAAATACAACCCCTTATGCTATCTAGCTAGTAGGCATTGTAGTTAGCTTGCCCATAATACACCATGTTCAACTAGAGATGATCTGTATGGCAACCGTTTCATTTTGGATTATGCGATCAGCCTACACAATATCAGGATGATGCGTACAAAAGATCATCTAACAGGAAAATGCACTAGTATGGGGACTAGTGGTGATGTGTCACCTCAGT
Source organism: Engraulis encrasicolus (assembly GCF_034702125.1). Lineage (NCBI taxonomy): Eukaryota > Metazoa > Chordata > Actinopteri > Clupeiformes > Engraulidae > Engraulis > Engraulis encrasicolus. Next base: position 32,952,663 of record NC_085867.1, on the reverse strand, counting down.
TGGGAATAGGGTGACCATGTCCGTGACAGGAAAAAGGAGGACATATTTTAGGACGGGGGGTTTGGGGGTCCTCCCTAAAGAAAATTAGCTTTTTTTAAGATGCAATTTCATGCATTTTAATGCATTTTTGTCCGGCTTAATGCTGTGCCTTACGCCGGACAAGGCACTGAAAAGGGGGGGGGGAGGCAATCGCTATTCCGACACTTTTAAGGGGTTAGGGTTACGGTTAGGGATGTAGGAATAGCGGCGGACGGTGGAAAACGTGTCGGTATTTTGACAATAGACATTAACGTCGGAATAGCGACATGTCGGAATAGGGCCACGTAACCCTGAAAAGGAGGACTGTACTCCCTAAAGGAGGACGTCTGGCCACCCTAGTTGGGAATGCTTGGCTATAAAGTTTGCTAAGCTAGCTAGCTAACACATAACTGCTAACAGCTTACAACAAAGTCTAAATAAAGGCTATAAAGTTTGTTAAGCTAGCTAGCTAGCACAGAACCGCTAACAACTTACAACAAAGCCTAAATAAAGTTGCCTTGGTAAGTTAACTATCTTTACTCATTCTACAGTTACTTTCTATGGAGCTGTATAGTATGATCATCCTACTGCAGGGGTGGGCAATTATTTTGGCCAAAGGGCCAAATTGGGTTTAGAAAGTTGACCAAAGGGCCGGATGTCGTAGGCAACTTGCCTATGTCAATCATAAGAAATGATGTATGCCAACATAATTACACCATTGTAAGTTATGCCATTCCTGCTAATTGTATCTAGATGTAGACTTGAGTAATCTTCCAAGGGTTTCCAAGACCCTTGTTTTAGGTAGACAATTTAAGAATGAGTGATCATATGAATCTGCATTTTTTTTCTTGGAAAGGCTCTGAGGGCTGCATGAAATGGCCGAGCGGGCCGCATGTGGCCCCCGGGCCTGAGTTTGCCCACGTCTGTACTACTGTATCATCAAAAAAGACAGGGGGGTTGCAGATTCTTGGAACAGAGTAACCATTGTGTGTGGTCAGATGCATTCAGCTCACAAGAGAAAGTATTGCACTTAGCCTCAGACCAGCTAGCCTTCACCACTCCAATCGGCTTGTGAAATGTTGGATATGTGATCAGTACTTTATCAAAAGAAAATGTATTGAACAATATATGACAAGATCACTATAGCAGAAACATGATGACGGTAATCATCAATCTGCAAATTGTCCGCTCTGCCAAAGAAGCTGCAGTAAGCTAGCTGGGCTTCCTGCCTGCCTCCTCTTCACACACACACCGTACTGGAGGAAACAACAAAGTAGGTGAGACAGTATTTCTTTGATTTCACGGAGTTACGTGCACCTGCTGTCATGATACATTGTGCGCGCCAGCAACTAAACCAAAACACTCTTTGTTTTCGAGCCCACCCTCGTTATATTTCAGTACATTAGTAGCGCTGATTAAAACCCGGATGATCCATTTGGACAACCGGATAAAGACCTCCCCCGGACAGACCGGATGGCTGTCATGCATTGATCCGCCAAAGGCGGGTCAGACGGCATTTCATTAATATGTCAACAAAATGGCAGTTACAGCGTGAGAAATTGTGAAACCGGAATATATCCTCTTTAGTTGACTACAACAGCCATAATATCTCAGTTTGCTGTTCAGTCACAAACACTCACTGAGTAAAACGGAACCAACTCCCGCCTTGTCATTCATCGAGCCTGTTTCATCCGTCCTGCCTGTTGTGGCCAATTGAGTCGCGGATCCCCACTCCCTATTGTGCTTCTGACTCTGTTGAGGTCTAGCCTACATTTCTAAATGTTAACAGTGCTCTGCCAACGCTTTTACATCTCAGTCTGTAGGCTAGTGTATTTACTATCACCCACTGCGTTACAGCGTACAGACTTTAAAGCCACTGCTGTCACTCCCCTCGTCCGAGTCAGCAGCGGCGCCCTCGGCGACTCGGTGAGAATCCTGACGAGTTGTTTGGTAGCAGTGAATCTCCTACGGATCGGCTCAATCGCTTAAGTTTCGTTTTTGCCAAGAGTGTGCGTGTCGCAAGGCAACTCGGCAGCGGAAGCGAGTAGTCATCTGCTGCTCGCCTCCTGTCTATCCTCCCTGCTCAACTAGACCTCTGCACCCAAATATTTGACTTTCAGTGTTGCCAGATGTGTCTGACCAAATCCCGCCCAAAAGATTCTCAAAAACCGCCAAAATGCGCTAAATTCCGCCCAAATTCAACAAATTACATTGACTTCTATGGGCCCAAAACGGCTTAAAAAACCGCCAAATGGCATCCGCCCAATCTGGCAACACTGTTGACTTTTAGTCTTCTTAAATACAAACACACACATTATTTATTGCAAAATCAGGAACATGCCGTTTCACTGCTGCCAAAGGCTCTTCAAGTCGTGGTCGCATGTTTAGTGAGGAGACCCAGGGTCGGGTCGCAGCATGAGTTTAGGAACTGTGACGATTCATAAAGTGAGTTTTGTTGATCAAACTGTCTTACTCTTTGATTTATCGATGTGAATTGATAAATGGGACAACAAAGGCGAGGCGCATAGCCACGTAACGGCAGAAACGTTTTAAAAAATACATTATTATTATTTATTTTTATTTATTTTAAATAAGTGATCCGTCTAATTCGGATACCCTCCTTGGAATGATCCAATCCATCCGGACGCTTCAAAGATTCGAGTTAAGCACCTCTATACATTAGTAGGTTGAAAAGATCATACAAACGATCTTTTGTTCAGGCTACAGATGACAGAAGACTCTGTAATAACATCTGATAGGTTTGTTAGGACGATATCATTATGGGCAAAAACGTTTGCAGTTATAGTTCAACTTCAAATGGTGTTTTCGCAGCTTTTTGGCTAGAAAGCAGCATTTTGGCGAATTCCCCTTATTTTCAACAGATGATTATGGATTATGAAAGAATGGAAAGGGGTAGAGAGACACGTTTTTTTTTTCTGATGACAGATGAGTGTCCAAACTGTGTTTTGATAGGTATGGTGTTGACATAGACACAGAACTAAATTTTATGTGAGCCTCCAAAAAACACCCAAAATGTTGAAAAATCTTTGGCACTCTGGGTTACTCTTTTATGAAAATGACTGGCAGGCAATGAGTTAAGTGGCTATGCGCCTCGCCTGTTTTGTCCCATTTATCAATTCACGTTGATAAATCACAGAGTAAGACAACTCACTTAATGAATCGTAACAGTTCCGAAACTCACGCTGCGATCCGACCCACCTGGGTCTCCTCACTAAACATCGGCCACGACACAAAGAGCCTTTGGCAGCATTGAAACGGCATGTATTTTGCAATAAGTGTGTGTTTGTATTTAAGAAGTCTAAAGTCAAATATTTGGGAGCAGAGTAGCAGGGACAGACAGGAGACGAGCAGCAGATGACCACACGCTTCCGCTGCAACTCGCACACTCGTAGCAAAAACGAAACCAAAGCGGTGATCCGAGTCATAGGGGATTCGCTGCTATCAACAACTCAGCATGATTCGTCTATCGTCTCACCGTGGGCGCCGCTGTTGACTCGGGCGAGGGGAGTGAGAGCAGTGGCTTTAAGCCTGTAACGCAGTGAGTGATAGTAGTCACGTAGACTATAATTTCCGTTGGTAGAGCCCTGTTAACATTTAGAAATGTAGACCTCAACAGAGTCAGAAGCACACATATCTGGGAGTGGGGAGATCCGCAAATCGATTGGCCTCAAGAGTAGGCCCGTGTTAAAAAAATCGATTTTTAGATTCTGGATCGATCCCCGTATTAATTCCGTAGGATCGATTTCGACGTCCAAAGATCGATTTATTTATTTATGTATTTATTTATTTTAGTAGGCCATGTCATTTCCAAACGTCCTGCAGTACACGGAAACCGCCACAAGAGAGCAGCGGTCAACAACAAGTTGACCACAGCTCGGCGGAAAATGGAAAAACGGGGTAGAAGCTTTTTCCCTGACCGACGCTGAGATATAGCCAAATTGCAAAGGGTTTGCGTCCAAATTTCCGAAATATAACTCTACATCCTTTAATTTGAACACTTACTTTGTGCAATTAATCAAGGAAGAGTTTATATTTTTACACCGTGTTACAAATAAGCACCATCCGGCGGTGGCAGGAAGTCAGCCATCAACGCATTTTGCCATAGGGAAACTTACAAAGCATACCACGACGATCATTTAACAAAACACACAAGTTGTTTTACTTCAAGACAAAGATATTGCCTTAAGATATTGCCACTTTCCCATTTGTAAATAAGTCGCTATTTTCAATGCAACCGCTGTGTTCAAATAGTGTCTCCGTAACGCGTGGGATTTGTTTTGGATCAACCAAACATGAAGGCTTTGTGCGTCTCACGGAAACGTCAGCCTATTGGCTGAAAAGTTGCCAACGTCATTTTTTGGGAAATTGCCACTGGCTTCCACTGCTGTCAATCAAACGCGTGTACTGCAGTAGTGGCAGTGATGAAGTTAGTAAATTACACGATTGGGAGTTCAAATACACTGTGAGGAAAGTACGTGGTTTAGAAGAAAATGGACTTAATGTGGCATCACTATGGATACTTGGCGAGCGGTACAAAAAGTCCAGAGTGATACGATCGTCTTTGGTGGGAAACGGAAGACTTTGAAAAAGGTATGCTGACGTTTGCTGGGATGCTAACAGCTGTTGCTGAGCTGCGGCTGCTGAGCTAACAACTGTTTCGGTTTTGTCTGTGATCAACCATTTGATTCGTGACTGGCCTTAAATGAGGGGACAGTCCCAGCTTTCTAACGGTGTATGGGATGAATACCTTTATACAAATGCCGCTTTAGTTTTTATTAATCAAAGCGTCCAGCATTACACTTCTGTTTTCAATACTGCCGTCAGTCGCACTTAAAACATTCTTTCATCCCCCATTTCAAAGTATAAAACTATCTGGCAATAACATAAAATATATGTTTTTAAAAAATCTTTGTTTCTGGCTTTCTTGGTGAACACAACCTGGCTGCATACCACTGCGACAGTCTTTTTTAAAATTTATTTAAGAACACCAACCCGAATCGGATCGAATCGGATCGTTTTTGATAGAATCTAAAAAAATCGATTCGTAATCTTCAGAATCAAAATCGGATCGATTCTTAAAGTTTGGATCGAATCACACCTCTACTCAAGAGTCAGGACGGATCAAACGGGCTCAATCAATGACGAGGTAGGAGTTGGCTCCGTTTTACTCAGTGAGTGTTTGTGACTGAACAACATACTAGAGAGATTAGAGAATGGCTGTTATAGTCAACTAAAGAGGGTTATATATTTTGTTTCATGGTTGTTTGTTTCATAATTTCTCGCGCTGTAACTGCCAGTTTGATGACATATTAATGAAATGCCGTCTCGTCCGCCTTTGGCGGATTAATGCATGATGTGTCCGGTGGAGGTCTTGATCCGGCTCTCCAAACGGATCATCCGGGTTTTATAACAGCTCTACCAAACACAATGTTAATCAGATACAGTGTTGCCAGATTGGGCTGTTTCCCTTCCAATTGGGCTGCTTAGGATGGCTGTGTGCGGGTAAAAATTGCATTTTGCAGGAAAACCTGCCCAATTTTGCCCTTAGAAATCAATAGAATTGGGCGGGATTTAGTGCTTCCAGGCGGGTTTTGAGCAATTTTTGGGCCAGAAATCATCAGCCTCATATGGCAACCCTGATCAGATAGCAAGAGCGAAAGTCAAGGTGGTTCAGAACAAACTTGCCAAGAAAGTTGATGCGAGCTCATGTTTAAATGCCTAATAATTGACACAATAGTTGATAAGACGTTACTGATCAGGAGGATTATGTATTATGTTGAATCGCATGTCTCTTTCACAGGCATGACTCCTAAAGGCCGTGAAAGGAAGAGAAGGATTTGTCACAAATCGTAGCATGAGGAGACAACGGTTCTGCAGCTGAGCCTCTACAACGGTGTGCTGGCTATATTGAAGGACTACGTCATGGTTTTCCAGGTCTGCCATTTTAGTAGCGATTGTCTTATTGTTATGTCATCGTAATATTTCATTGCACGTTCAAGTCAAGTCAAGTCAAGTAGGTTTTATTGTCAATTTCTTTACATGCACTGGTCATACAAAGAATTTGAAATTACATTTCTTGCTTTCCCATACAGACATAGACTAATCTAGGTAAGGACATAGACAGTATAGACATAGACAGTACTTACACATGGACTTAAGACAGTATGCCAGTGCTCATACAGACATTTAAAGTGCAAGACTGGACAACAGAAGACTTGTAGAGGACATACATTAAGAGGTATTGTTGTGCTTTTCCTAAAAAAGTCCTTTATAGCGTTCTGACATGGTAATAGTAGCATTTTGAGGAAAAATAAATAAATAAATATATTAAAAAGGTCTGTCAAGTACACCAGCAGCAGTGTGTGTGTGTGTGTGTGTGTGTGTGTGTGTGTGTGTGTGTGTGTGTGTGTGTGTGTGTGTGTGTGTGTGTGTGTGTTTAGTGCAGGTAGAAGGTGCGGTGTGCGTCTGTGTGTGTGTTCGTGTGTCTGTGTGTGTGTGTCAGTGTGTTTATGTTTGGGTTTAGTGCAGAAAGTGCAGTGTGCTTGTGTGTGTGTGTGTGTGTGTGTGTGTGCGCATGTTTTGAGTTAGTGCAGGTTGAAAGTTCAGTCATAAGTATAGTAGTGCAGGTGGAATGTTCAGTCGCAGATATGGCGATAGGGGGGGGGGGGGGTTGTCAGTGGCCTTGCTGGCTAGAGGCTGACAGTGGGTTGAGTGTTCAGCATCTTGATCGCTTGGTGCATTGTGCTGCTCGCCAGCCTGGTGGTACGGGAACGGAGGCGCCTGTACCTCTTTCCAGAGGGCAGGAGGCTGAACAGTTTGTGTGCAGGGTGGCTTGTGTCTTTGATGATCATCAGTGCTTTCCGGGTGAGGCGTGTGGTGTAAATGTCCTGCAGGGAGGGGAGTAGTACTCCAATGATCTTCTTCGCTGTGTTCACAACACGCTGGAGTGTCTTCCTGTTTTTCTCCGTGCAGCTTCCTCCCCACACTGTGATGCAGTTGGACACGACGCGCTCTATGGTTCCTCTGTAGAATGTTGTCATGATGGAGGGTGTAGCACTTGCCTTCTTTAGTTTGCGCAGGAAGTAGAGACGCTGATGGGCCTTCTTCGCCAATGATGTAGTGTTGGTGGTCCAAGAGAGGTCGTCGCTGATGTGCACTCCAAGGAACTTGGTGCTGCTCACTCTCTCCACAGCATCGCCGTCGATGGTCAGTGGTGGCAGTTGTTTTTGGACCCTTTGGAAGTTGACAACAATCTCCTTGGTCTTGTTGACATTCAGCAGGAGGTTGTTGTCTTTGCACCATCTGGCCAGCAGGTCTACTTCTTCTCTGTAGTGAGTTCAATGTTAAAGAGACACTAGGTAGGATGATGTCATTTGCGTGGTGGTAGTGACATGCCTCAAAATATACACCGTAATGAAAAAATGCTGTTCAAATGAACTCGCTGTGAGACTGTTTTTCATCCTGGAATGCCAGCAGTTCATACAAAACGATGTTATTAAATGAAATGTGTTTCCCATGACACTCCCTCTGACCGCACTGCCTAAACTTGCATGTGGGGTTTTCTGACAGCGGACCGTGGAAGTGATCACGAAAGCCATCGTTCACTTACTAAAGACTCTTAAGTGTTGGCTGACTCGGGACCGTGAAAAAAAAACAACTGAAATCACATTTATATACTGAGGCCTATTATATTATTATATATTATATGGTCCTTAACCACCCTCCCCCAACTCCACTTCTACCCCCTCCTCTCTTCTTCCCTGTATTCCCTAGCCCCATCTCCTTTGAAAACCAACATGGGTTATGAAACGAAAGAAAACGAGAGGTATAATATTAACCACGTAATAATGACAACAGCAGCGATAATAATGATGATTAATGCCTTCATCTTATATAGCGTCAATATGCAATATTTACATTTTGCAGTCTATTTTTTTTTCTCTTTTTACCTTGTCCTCACCAGTTTGTATGCCTGTGGACATGTTGCGAATGTCAGTCTCGCTTTCCGCCAGGCTAGCCTTTATCCTGAGGTGCAAAACGTCTCAGGCCTCCCAGTTCCACTCCGTATTTAGATCGAAGCTGACTGGCAGCTTCAGTTCCACCTCCCTTTTTTCTACTTCCACAGCTGCCCTCATGGCCGCTTCCACCTCCACCTTGGCAATGCCGACACGGGAGCTCCTCCTCTTGAAGCGCTTGCCGATGGCCTTGCCGAGCGACTTCAGGCCGGCCATTAGGCAGCAGCCTGGACACACTTATAACCCCTGCTTCTGCCCCGTGCACCTCACAATGCCCGTTGTCCCTCAGGTCTGATGGGCTGAAGAAGCCATCCTCTCTTGCGAACACCGCCAAATTATCATCCCACTTTAAATTTGTCCTACACCCGGAATGATGTCATTTCCGGTTGCGCAAGCAAATCACATTAGGAAAATAGGAACCAATAATCATATATTCCAATATTATATCGTTTTGGTTTCCCTCTTTATTATATCCAGGTTGCTAGCACAGTCGGCCCGGTTTTGGCTGAATGTCGGCACTGTCAGCTGAAACACGATCATATTGGCTGGGACAATACTGCTGCGCTGCAGCTGGCCAGATTACGCTGTTAGTTGACACTCGGCAACGCAGTGTCGGGTGATACACGTTTTTGTTAAATGGGCCAAAACTACTATGGTGCAGCTGGCCTGATTACACTGTTACTGAGTCGTCCCGATTGCTGTTGACGTGGCAATGCAGTGTCGGGTGATACACGTTTTTTGTTAATGAGCCGATAACGCACTGCAAGGTCTATTAAGCCTTTGTCTGAGCTGGTCCATGGTAAAATAGGCTAGGTAAGAAAAGTTAGTAGGCCTAAAATAGACTATGGGGTTGGGGGTGTGTGTGACTAATTTTCATAGTCAGAGTGCATCTTGTACGCGCATTTTCACGTTGACTATTATGTTATTTTTGAATGATTTAGGCCTAATCGGACAATTGGGTTCCTGCACTGCTTATTATAATTTCACTGCTAGGCCTTCACATGATGACAGAATGCATTTCCTGGGGGTGCTAACAACCTCACTCCTTGCTGCTGTCTACCAACTGCACGCTTAGGGCCAAAACATACCAAGGCGGAACGGCACGAACGCGGTCTTTCTGCTTAGTGTTGGTCGGCGTGTTTTTCTCTGCCTTTCACACAGACAGCGTCGGCGTGCGTGGCCAGTCCTGTTCAAAACCCTCCCCACAGCCAAAGCTAGTGTAGCGGGCAGAGCGTAGTGCTGTGTAGGAGGTGCCACTTCGGGTGGCGACGCAAGCCAATTGCGTGTCGAGCGTAATTAGGTGGCACAGGTGGCATGTCATTTCAAATGGTGGCGGGAGCTTGCCAAAGATTGCTTTGTTGGTGGTGCAGGGAGCCAGGAGGTTGTTTGTTTGCTGTGCGGCCCGTGAAGTTGGAAGTTTGTGTCGGTAGTGCGAAAACGTGAGGTAAGGTTACTCCTTCTAGGCGCTTGTCTTGCCCGTGTCGTAATTTCACATGGTTGATCTCACGTTTGTTTGTCTTGTAGCAATTTGGGGCTTATCGATCATTAAGCCGCATGCAAGGTGCCTACGTTGTCTTTTGGGAGTTTGCTGGGTGAACCCTGAGTAACACGGGAAGTGTCTGGATCGCAGCTGATGTAAGTTTGATTTGTATTTCGCCTTGGCTAACCATCCGATGGTTGTTTGCATCACTGACCCTTACCTCTGCCCTGGTTTGTTGGCAGATACTGCACTGAGCTGCCGACACGCGCATTTAATCCTTCCTACAGAAGCACGGGCGCTCACATTAATCCCTCCTGCGCTGCATTGTAACAACTAAATTGGGAAGTTTAATCAACATTTAACTGCACCGGTCTCAATGTAAGTTCCCTGACTCAGTCTTGTCTCTGCTTCCGCTGTATAATTTCTCGAGATGTCTTGCCTGACTTGGCTGGCTATTGTGTTTGCATTGTAGCCCAAGAACGCAGCCCAGTCACTGACTGACAGGCGGCCGGCGAGCGCGCGTCTCTCTCCAGTCCTGAGGTGCGCATTTCCTTATTTTAGTTTTAGTCGTGTCTTAAGGTCTCACTAATTCACCAAGCATGATGTTACAGCCTGATGCTTTCTCTATTTCAGGAGGATCATTTTAGGAGCCACAGCCACTGTTTTTCCTTCGTTTATTTTGTTTGTATTTTCTTTTGAGTTTGGTGGGACACTCCCCTCAGTACGGGTTTTAATTGGAGTTACTGCGCAGTAGGCTACTTTTGGGCCGACAGCCAATCGGTGAGCCACGACGTGGCCCAGCGCAGTGTTACACTCGTCTTTCGTCTCCTGCTTGAGTGTGTGTGTGTGCGCGTGCGTGTGTGTGTATGAGTGAGTGTGCACTTTGTGTACATGTTGTCTGTGTTTGTCTATTTAACCATCTAGGGCAATGTGCAATATATTTGTTTGAGGACAGTGTGGGTTTGCAGTGCAACACGTGTGTAGTGTACAAACTGTCAATAGTGTTTGCAATTACTTACTAAACTGGGGTGCCGTGAATATTGTGTGCAATATACAGTGTGTGTGATCAATGTGTGTAGGCCTACCCTTTTATTATTTTCTATGTTTGAAGTGATCACCTGTGTGACTATTGCATGAACTACACCTGTTTGGTGTCCACTTAACCACTGTCTGTCTTCAAGTTATTGCTGCATGCCCTAGTGGCTAGAGGTGCTCCGATCACCATTTTTTGGGTCCGATCACCGATACCGATCACCAAAAATCTTTATCTGCCGATTACCGATCATTGCCGATCACAAAAATGATTTCCTATTTTTTTAATAGCCTATTAATTATCCTTATTGAATACCATTTCTGCCCATAAACCAATCAATCTTAATTTGCACATGTCTATTATTAGGCTATTATTATTATTATTATTATTATTATTATTATTATTATTATTATTATTATCTTTCAGACTAGTGTTGGTAATACAGTCTACAGTATTAATCAATGTATAAGTTATTGCATAGAATAACTAAACTATTTAAGATTGAATTGAAACTGAAACATTACATCAAATAGTCTTCCACATACGAGAAAAAAACAACCTGTCGCTTTAATGAGCAGCCTCGTGAGGAGAGCCCCTCCCCTCTCTGTCACCGTCCACAGTTGCAGTGCTCCACTACCGTTCTGAATCTCTCTCTCAAGTTTTAACCACATCTGTCGCCGTTTGGTGTTTCAGCGACTATCAAACTAATCGACTGACTGCCAATTACAACTTTGAAAACAATAATTGACATGTTTGTGCTGACAACGTGAAGTTGTCGCGTGCTGACCAAGGCAACTACACAGGTTATAACGTAACATGGCTCACTGGCGAGTACTCAATCGCAAATTACATTGTCACTCAGGTAAACGGCGCATGGATCGGAAAATCAGATCATTGTTGATGCAGATATGGTTATGAATGGTGGAAATGAAGGGGGGAATGGCGAAAAGTTATAGACAAGCAAAGATGCCTTCTTTTGGTGCAGTTGCAGCTGTGCAGAGCCAGCGCCTACATGCAGCGCCAGGTGTAAAGGCAAATGGTTGCGTGAGGAATTTAATATCTCTCGATTGGTTTTTTGATCGGCATGTTTTTCCGATCACCGATCAGGCTATTTTTGGCCATTATCGGCCGGTCATGATCGGCAGCCGAGCAATCGGAGCACCTCTATTAGTGGCCACTATTTATTGTATGTCTTGATTCTTATGTGTTGTCAATAAAATTTGTATTTTTGATTACATCAGCCCCAATTGTTCCTTTACACGAACAGCCTACATTACAGTTTTTCTCGATTGGTTTGGCTAATATCTTGAAAGTGAGATGACATTCCTTTAACTTTTAATTGGGTCATTTGGCCAAATATTCCTACACTTCTGCACAACAGTTCAGATAACTAGCAAAATGTCATATACCTCCCAAAACACCTCATTCTTGCATCAGCACTAAACCTTCTCCCATATAAATAGTCAGTACCATCAAAATGGCATAGATCCTTCTCAATTGCTTTGGCTCATTTGCATTAATTTAGTCCTTCTGTCAAAATAAACTGGATGGTTCACCATAACTACATGGATCCTCATCACTCGCTCATATCACCCCAAAAACAGTTTACCCATGTGTCAAAACTAAATTTCTTCCCCACATATATCATCAGTACCCCCAAAATACATTGTCCCTTTGCCATTGTGTAAGCACTGCCAGTCAAAATGGTTAGGTGTTTTATCTACGTTCAGCTAACAGATTTCGACTATGTATAAAAATGAAAAAGTGAGTGAAAACATTGAAGTTTGACAACACAGACAATTTACCAAGGACATTTATCAGTAACTTTCTTTACTGTAAATTCATATACAGAAAGTAATGCCCATATATCACAGGTTTCTCATGGGTTTGGCTCATTTCTCAAAACAGAGATAACATTCTCAAAATAACATGGACAAATGCCAAAGCAACTAGCAATTGTTCAAAACAGAATGTCGTTTGAAAAAAATTCAAGAAAATAACAGAGGAAACTGTAGTATACACTGTTGTAAAATTATTTTCTACTAACTAGTAAAGTTACAATACCATCTGACCTGTTGAACATTGTCATGAATTTACTATGTAATGCAATTCTTAAAATATGATGTCCTTGACTGTTTTGGGAATTGTGTAGACCACTTTGCATATGATGACTTACACAATGAAATAATGCTGACGTGTTTTGGAGAGGGCAACCATTAGACTGAGAATTGTCTAATTCGTTTAGATAAGCAAGGTCAATTTATTTGGAAAATGTGCTAAATGTATGCTCAATGTGTCAACTGAAGGGTATTTGTACATAGCCATCTGCAGAGATCTACTAAACATTTGAGACATGTACAAAGCATTTGATATCTGATGAAAGCAATGAAAAATGCCATTCTGTTTTGGGAAATTGCAAGTTGGTTTGGGGATTTGTCCGTGTTGTTTTGAGAATGTCATCTCAGTTTCGAGAAATTAGCCAAACCAATCGAGAAAAACTGTAAGGCAGTTAAGAGGTCAAAAGGTGTTTTGCGCTCAGTAGCGCCCCCCTGGTGGTTACACTAGCATGCTACTTTGACATTTATTTGAATGAGACACCGCCGGTCCCCGGCGTGAAAAATACGCTCGAGTTCTATAGATAGATTTCCAGGCAACGTCACTATGCCTGCAACTAACCCGCGCAGTTCACTGTTGTTTTCTATCGACGCTGTGGATAACTTGTCTAAAAAAGAGGACTTTTCAGATGCTAATCTATTTTCAACTGTACTTGCAGAGTTAGTTATGTGATCGGGATGATTTGTATACCTTGCACATGGCATCCGATTTTCAGGAAATGTAGCTTTTAATAAGTTGAAGGGTTTTTTTGTGATAAAGCAGGTTATTGCACCATAGCATTTTGATGTATTGTTATTGTAACATACTTTAGCACTGTCATAATGCTATTAAATATACACTGGAAAGGGCACTCATATTGTCAATAACCAAATGACTAACTTCCAACTGTAATTAGATCCTAGTTGTTTTAAAACTGGCAACTTGCTTTAGCAAGCTCACACACTAGTGGTGGTGCTAGCTAGCGAAAGCTAGCATAAACGATTGCAATGTTGTTATGACACAGATGTTTAAGTTATTAGAGATCTGTTGTCCGTTTTTCATTTCCTTACAATTGAAATACAAAATGTAGATTAATCTCCAAGTACAGTCTTGGGATCTAGTAGCAATGCAACATCAGAAACTGGCTGATTTTGTCCAGGTAATGTAGCACGCTAGCTAGCTAGCAACGCTTATTAAGATTCGGTAGTAGCATTGCTAGCAAGCTGTACTGTTTCAAATGGTTTATATGTCAGATCATATATATTCAACAATACCCCCTTTCAACTTAATTTTATATTTTATGTAAGATAGGAGACTCGTGTCTGACTTGGAGGTAGTGGTTAGTTGTCTAGCTAGCGCGCTAACGTTCGCTAGCTAGCTAGCAAGCTTAGTTATTAGGTGTGTTAAATGTTCAAATTCACTAGGTTATTTATTTGGTACGGTCTCCTTTCCATTTAAATGCTGGTTAAGCAAGTGCATGAACATATATGAACAACTGTCTGCCAAGAGTTGCACTAGCAGATGTTTACATTTTGTATGCAGCACGTCAAGTCTGCACCAAGCACAAACTGCACACTGCCTGAAGTTGTAAGCACTCCTGATACGGCACATGATCATTTTACAGTCCCTCCAGTTTTTCGCGATTCAGCGATCGCGTGGATTCATGCAAATTCAATGATATTCCGCATAATTTCACGATGCCGCGTAATTCCTGTAAAGCCGCATTTTTCCCGCAAAATTTCAACATTCTGTGGAGTTTATTGATTTATAAAATGTGACTACAATACCACCGGAGACGAAAACCAATACGAAGCATTTTTGTTAATATGTCACTGAAACATTGAAAAAGAATTGCCTGCTATTTCGGAAGTCGCGACCCTCATCTCAGCTGTTCCGCGTCTCTCCTCCCCTCCCTCACACATACGCAGGCGTCGGTGCGGCACACTCATGACCTTTTTTTTAACAGCAGTAGCCTACTTTTCAGTGCAATCCTGGGTGGAAAAAGTATTGTTGCCCATTTATCCATGACGAAGAAGTGTATGCAGTCATGAAATAGTGGCGGTACTGTCGCACAGTAGCAAACATCTTACGTTAGGCTACATGTTTGCGGAACTTCTCCACTCTCCCCTGTCGCTTTCATGAGCATGCTACCCGACGGTCGTTGTCTGATCTTTTTTCAATGTTCGCTAATGTTTGTAATTTAAGGGTCTATGTCTATGCGTAGGCACAAGCCTTCTGATAACAATCACTGTAGTGCCGATCGCAAAGGTTTCGGAAGTGTGGAGTTTTGCAACTTGTTTCAGTCAAGGACACCGAGATAGGAAGTGAACGGCCCTTCCACGCTTTCACTGTGTTAACGTCTTGCGAATCCATGCAACCATGCACACAACCATGTCAACGAGAGCGTGTATGCCATCACAACTTTGCATCAAGCAAATAATATGCAACAGCTTGCAATACGAGCACGAGAGAGAGAGAGAGAGAGAGAGAGAGAGAGAGAGAGAGAGAGAGAGAGAGAGAGAGAGAGAGAGGAGAGAGAGAGAGAGAGAGAGAGAGAGAGAGAGAGAGAGAGAGAGAGAGAGAGAGAGAGAGAGACGCGTCTTCCAACAGGTGACATTGTAACGCTTGCATACAGCCTGGCTACTGTACCCCGCGACGCTCTTCATTAGGCCTAGTGGTAGGCTATACCCACAAGTATTTTTTCATAACGCGCTGTCCCGTTTTCCCCCGAAGTCGTTCTAAAATATCGACAGAGATTTATGAGTGTCGCGGCCATGATTTTTTTTTACACATTGGACGCACTGGCTAATAAGACGCTCTGACAGCTTTTGACAATATTTTATTATTCTATTATATAGGAAGTGTGTTTCTGAATCTCTCTCTCTTTTGTCTTAAGCCTGCTTAGACTGATTGTGGTTTTCAGTTACCAAAAAAACCCAGAAAGGGATGCAAAATCTTTGCAAAAAATGAGAAAATGCCGCAAAATCTTTGCAAAAAATGAGGAAATGCCGCCACAAAATCAGGCATTTTGACCGCAAAAATCACAAAATCCCAGTGCAAAATCCTGGAGGGACTGATTTAACATCCAAGCAAGATCCTTTGCACTCTCGCTCACTCCCCCTTTTTTCCCCTGAATGTAGTGTACAAAAACATCGGAGAAGAAACCTTATAACTTCAGATCAAGCATGTATTTTACCAACATCAGTGTAGCAGCCCATCGACAGCCTTCAGATCTAATGCCATTAGCACCGTTAATATCCTGCATTTTTTATAATGAAACCTAGACCTAGGAAAGGCTCTAGTTGGCAAAATTACGATTGGGGATGGGTCAGGAGTGTCTACCGACCGTTTTTTATTTTAAAAAGAGCAACTAGTATAATAACTAAAAGTAACACACGTAGATTTAAACAGAGCGTTATACTGTTTTTCTATTGCCGTAGAAGCCTTTCTGCCCCTTGTCGCCGTGCGCAGGCGCACTGTTGGTAAACATGAAATCTATATATTTTCCAATATGGAGGGGTGGAGACTTACGTGCCCCATAGCAGAGTGGTTGGAAAATCTCTGCAATGGGCAAGTCAGTGTTTTAAGATGGCCAATTCAGGGGTGATAGCAGTCCGGCGCCGCGCCGGAAATCCGGCGTAGCGTGGCTGTAGAAAAAAATAAAATAATAATTTCCCCAAAATTAATAAAATAATAAACTATCGCGTAGGCCTTCATTAATGTATGGTGAAAATAAATGAGCGCGCAACAGCCTGTTGTAAGAGACGCGAAAGGAACCCAAATGAGCAGTATCAGACATCTTACTGAAAAATGTATCAATTTGTTACGTCTTGCTCTTGAGTCACTCACCACATCACTGGCGGCAGTCTTCTAGTTCTAGTGAAAGGAGAAGTAGATTGGCTGTCAGTATGCACAGTAAAGAGAGTTCTAGGCCCCTACTGGTTACCCTTCTCAGATATTTTCACTGTCGACGGAGGCAAATCCAAAAATGGCATCTCGTTATACTGAAGAAACGGAAGAAAGTACTATAGGCCAAGTCTAGACCATTTGGATTCCGATAAAAATTAGCAACTAATAGCACAAATCCACATGGCTTGCTAGTTGTGATGGGTGTGTTGAACCGTGTGGATGTCAGTGGAATACTAGTGAAATTCTGTGATCAAGAAAACGTTTGAAGGTAAGGCCATTTAGTTATTAATTTGCCCACTGTGGCATGTTGGCTTGGGCCCGAATGATTTTGCCTTGCGCAGGTTACTCCAAAAACCTGACCATAAACGGCTTATTGATGCGCATAAACGGGCTCAGTGAGAGTATATGTTTGAAATAGGTTCGTCTATTTTCCTCATTTATGTGCGCTAAATGACTGCGCAATGTTAACAAACTTTGATGGAGATAGACGTTCTTTCAAAAAAAGTCTGTATGCTCAAAACGGTAGGCTATGCTATGCCCGTCATGATACTTTTTTTCTAGGTGTAGTGCGTAAATGTGGTCTGCATTTAGCGGCTACCATTGCGACATGTCCAAATGACAATGGAATGCTTGGATCGCAAATGTTTGGCAAGCCTAGTTAGCCTACACCCCTTGTAGGCTAGTGTGAGCTGAGTTCGTGGATTTTGGTCTACTGTTGATTGAGGGATGGTGTTTTGCGTCATTCCTGAGTCTGACAAACCACGTGTCAAACTGATTTCAGGGAGATGGTTTATATTAGTTATGCTGACTAAACCAACGCGCTCTGTGAAAACCCCCAAACAGCCTCGCACAGGTTCACACAGCCTTTCTCTCTCGCGCGCTCCCTGTCGTAGCCCTTCTGCGTAATCGAATCCAGTTATTCCACGCACGATGCACAGGTTGTATTGTCTGCACGCTCTGGGCTACTTAATCCCTACTCTCGGGCAGGGGGCAAATATCAATATCAGACTCTCATGAACTTCAAATACTTGGCTTGCGTTCATGTGGCCACCACGGTGTCACCTAGACATGCAGTGAATGTTCATCTTATCTTCACGCCCTGTGCTATTTTCATGTAGCTTAATTCGGTCCTGTCTTTGTTTTTGTTGCTTTCTGTTATCTTTTCAACTCGTACATTGTAATGGGCGTGTGTACACGCGAGTGATTTTCATGTATTTTAATTGACTACAACCCAATGCGAAAGTCGCGCAGTAGTCACACAGGCTATATATACTGTCCTGTCCGTAATAACCACTGGTTCTGTCATCCGTGGAGTCGAAATATGCGATGTGAACGTGGGCCTGCATGTAGCCAATCATGCGCTTGTGCCCTAAATATCATGTACCGGTAATTAAAGGGCGTTTCCCTACAACGGAAAGGCAGGGGTTATAGCACAGCCCTTAAACAATCTGTGGTTATAGGTAGACCATGGGGCCACGAGTAGGCTATCTAAACGTATGTCCAGTAGCCTATACAAATTATATGAGCAATGTCCCAATGAAAATGAAACTTATCAGCTTGCAGCAAATGTCATGTCATTTAAAAGTATTGCTCAATTAATTGGTAATCACCTCCTCTATTTTGGACAGAGTGTAGTTACTGTACTTTGGAGTAGTATTGCCTCCTACTGACCTGTCTTGGTATGGCTGCTACATATGTAGCTTTCAGTTAATTCAATGTGGTAAAATATGCACCATGTTTTCAGAAATGCATTCTGGTGTTGAAATGTTGCATTGGTTCAATACCCACCTCAATAACTTTAGTGCAACATCACAAGCCTAGAATGCATTTCTAACTGCATACGTTGGTATTCGTTTTTACAGCTAGAATTGAACGTGGTGGTCAGTTTCTTTCAGCCAAGTGCTGTAGCCTACCAACAGGGAAATGATCTGTGTTTTCGTGAATAACACTATAGAAATAATGCAAAAATGAAAACATTATCTTAAATGTTTGAATAATGTGTTTGAATAATAATAAGGCCTACATTACGTCTCATATGCAGTATGTCCCGTCGTCCCCCGGCCCCCCCTCCCCGACCAGGAAAAAAGTTCAGGCTCAGGATTTCTTTTCACTATCACCCCTGCCAATTATATTTTGCATGAAGATGTAATTCCCCTGTGAGTTGAGATGGACCTCATCTCTCTGGTACAGGATGTCACTGCAGACGTTGCTTTGCCTGACATATGACATTCCGCGATCAGTGAGGAAAGAGCCAACCAACTTGTTGATTTTTCTTCGGGTCGTGTTAAGACCCCTGGCCGCACCACAGATACAGCGTAACCATCTGTGCTTCTGGCAAGGAAGCATATTGGAGTAAACAATGTGGGTGGATGGAAAGATCTCGATCAGACGGGCGATCTCGTACCTTGTCCGCACGCTGACCTCATTCGATCCTAGATGAATAACTAGGATCTGCGGTGCATCCCTTGGCCCTTTCTCTCGCATGTGGGTGGATGGAAAGATCTCGATATGCAGCGCAAGGTCATCTCTGACCATACAGGCAATTTCATACCTTGTCCGCACGCTGACATCATTCGATCCGAGATGAATAACTAGGATCTGCAGTGCATCCCTTGGCCCTTTCTCTCGCATGACAAGGGGTAAAAGTTGATGCTAACGCATCCCACGCTGACCCAACCAGTGCACCCTGCACACAAGACCCAGGTTCGGGCTGCCATTGTCCTTCGCAAACTTGCCAAGCCAGTCAACGTAGGACAAGCCTACCATCCAGATCGTGGGGATCTCCATCGCTAAAAATGAACTAAGTGGCGTAATATCGCAAACGTAGGTCTTATCTATGGTGCGCTGATTGGATGTGCATAGACGTGATTGGATCGCTGCCAAGGCAGTGCGGAATTGTATCAATTCTGGTTCGGAGTGTCGGCCCACTACAGAAGTACAGACATGATGCAGGAGGAGGAGCAAGGAGAAGTGTGAAAATTTGCATTTTGTATTTTTTTAAACTGTCACAACGCGGGTTTTGCCCGACTGCAGCTGCCAACGCCGCGCGAAATTGTATCAATTCTGGTACGGAGTGTCACCCCACTGCTACCGACTGTCATTGCACTTTAAAGACATGCATTTAAGCTATTTTCTTTTCTGCCATCAGCAACAAGCATGTTGATGTCCTATATTCTATATGGGAGGTGGGGAGCTGAGCTGTCCTTGCCAGCTGTGACTCGCAGCCTGCTTGCTTATTTTTTTTCCGGCGTGGGCGCGCTGCAAAATAAGAGTTTCAATCGTGCCCAGTCACAGTCTCTGTTCCTCTCAAACTGGACTTGAAATTAAATATGCCTTATTTGCATATCATATCATATGAGACATAATGGGCGTAGGCTATTTATTTTAAAAATCCCTCTTGCTGCCCCGTCACCGAATTGTTGACCGCTCGCTCGTGTTTTTTGTTTTTGTTTTGTTTTTTTGGAACGTAAGAACAGGGTATGGCTCAACATAAAGGAACTGATGAGTCAATCTGTTGTAGCCTATCACACCAGTGGAGTGGTATAGGGCCTAACTAAATCCGTACACCAAACACATCCCTTGTCATGACCAGGAGTGCTCTCCATTTGAGTTCAGCTGGAAAGTAAAAGTTGTAAATTATTTGACATAAATTATATGGCCGAAAATCCGTCCAAACAAAACTCCAGTTGACGGAAATCCGTCGTAGCGACGGAGAACTTTAATCCCTGTGTTATATTAGAAAAGCACTCGCCAATTGTTCCTGATTAGGACCCAAACTCTTGGACCAGCGTGGACCCTTGCTGGCATATAGGTGGTCCTGCAGTGCCATCCCAACACTTAAGGCCTGGTGGTCCGCCATGATCGCTGGGTCATTCTTATGGTCTGCACAACAGAAAAAAAAAATGTAAATGTAATTATGTGAACACATGTGCCACCACATGCTGAATTACAATTTAACAAATGTATTCAAATATTTTGGGTAACCTTTTGGATGGTTGTATGGCCTTAGCCGGGACATGTTGATCTTCCTCAGCTTGCCGTCCTTGTTCTTAATAGTGGCCACCCCTCTGTTGGTCATGGATGTCATTGTGAATGGCCCTTCATGACAGGGCTGAAGGCAGTAGCCCTTCCTCCTTTTTAAAGGGGTTTCCCCAATGAGTACAGCGTTCCCGGCCTCAAATACACTGCCTAATGTTTTTCCTGTCCGCCTGCGCCTGTTTGATGTTGCTGTGCACCTAAAAGACCAAATTAAGGTTAGAATGTAGGAACTGTATAAAGGGGTTAAATGCATATGATAGAAATTTATTTTCATACTACTGAGAACCAACCTTCTCATTGAGGGCCTTGACCTTTTCAATGGTGTTAGGAATGTGGTCCTCAGGGTCCCCAACAAGAAAGGTCTCCTCCTCCGCACTGCAGGCGTTCAGGACAGCTGGAAGATGGGGTTGCCGATGAAACATCAAATAGTACGGGCTGTGGCAGGTTGACCGCTAATTGTGGTCAGAAAAATAATGTACGAAATTAGTCCTCTGATAAAAAAAAATCGGTTGCAATAGAGTGTCGAAAAGAAATTAGATTCTACAAGTGTTACCTGCTTCGATACATTGATGGCATACACTATGCCCTGCAGGTGTACCATGAAGTTCCATATAATAGCTGAGTTCCAATTAGCGGCTGGGTTCCCTTTAAGGGCCGGGTGTGCAAGGATATTTGGACAGATAATGGCCGGTTCCAAATAAAAGCCCGGTCTAAATAATCATTAAATGAATCAAGGAAGAAGGCTTGACCACCGGCGCTGCATGTTTCCCCCCTTGTATTGTTTTGTTTCGTTTTTAGGATGCGTCGCGTCTTCGACCATCAACCGCTGCGTCAGTGAAGTGCAATGTCGGAAATTTTGCAATCTAAAACTCGGGGGAAGCAGATGTTTCAGGGTATGGTTTAAAGGGGTATGCCACTATTTTGGGGCTTAATACAGTTAAAATCGTTGACCAGGGTTTATAAAGGTGGTAAAGTGTCTTATTTTTCATGTAAGCCATTGTCTTGCTTTAAAAGAGGGAGCATGTCGCTAAGCTAGTGAAAGTCAATGGATCCGTGTAGCATGCTACATTGACTTTCACTAGTTTAGCGACATATTCCGTATTCGCGTGGATTCATGCAAATTCAATGATATTCCGCATAATTTCACGATGCCACGTAATTCCTGTAAAGACCGCAAATTCCCGCAAATTTTCCCCTTTGTCCCCTTCAACATTCTGTGGAGTTTATAGGCAGCTGGCATCCAGCATGTTGCATTGCTGCCACCTACTGTTCAAACTTCAGTGACACTAAATGTGTGCAGCTATTTTGACACAGAGGATTCCCCTTCCGCCTTTATATTGGGGGACGGGGTGAAAGGTTAGACTAGCTAGCCTGGTAGCCAAACACCCACTCGGGAACGGTAACGTAGCTAGGTAGTGATGGCGAACAGGTCCCACTTGCCGACTAACATATCGGCCTCCGACAGAGCCAAGCAGTATCCGAAGTACCTACACGAAAGTGGAGGCAAGCTTTTTTGCACTCCATGCAACAAAGTTATTGACCATCGGAGAAAGTCTACGGTGCAGTATCATCTGCAGGGCCAGAAACACCTGCGAGCCGAGGACAAATGGCGCAGCAAAACCGCAAGACAGGTGACTTTGACGGATGTGGGGAAAAGAAAAACCGTCTCAACAATTGAACGTGAAGAGGTAAGACGCAGTGTTATTCTTGTCATGTGTTGGCTGTATGTTGGATGGCCTTTTGTAAATGCGTCGAAGCCAATTGAAGTAGAAATCTAAATTGGACAGTCTTATTTTCTTTTTTTTCCACTGTAGAAATGTGTTTCTTCTGCACTTTATGAGTGGGTGTGTTATCACTATTGTGATGAACAGCTTTGTAGTGTGACGAGTGTTTTCTACAGCTTTTGACTGTCCAAGACAAATTTCCTGCTGGATACATCTGAACTTGCCTGCCACCTGAATTACCCCCATGGCCAAATGTAATTTGTGTTGGGATTTCTACAGAAAATTAAAAGGAAGTGTGTTTCTGAATCTCTCTCTTTTGTCTTAAGCCTGCTTAGACTGATTGTGGTTTTCAGTTACCAAAAAAACTCAGAAAGGGGCGCAAAATCTTTGCAAAAAATGAGAAAATGCCGCCACAAAATCAGACATTTTGACCGCAAAAATCACAAAATCCCAGAGGGACTGCAGTATGATTGCGGCCTTATGTCCCAACCGGAATGAAGAGGATAAGTAAAAATAAGTATCTATGTTAACGCATGTGGGTCAAAGACGTGACGCTTGCATTTTCTGTCTGACTGATTTTTTTTTTTTACCAATTAATAAACATTAAAATGAATAAAATTATAGCATGTATGTCTACCACTTCCCTTATACATATGCCCACTTTTATTTCTTTAAAAACAATTGGCTATTGGCTATTTTCTGCCATCTTAATTATGAAAACATCATGTGGGGCGACCGTCCGGCCTTGACTTCTGTGTGGACAACTGGTTTTAAATCAAACTAAAATAATTTTAATATAATCCTTAACCTATTTGGAATAATTTTAAACTTTAAACACATTTCAATCATAATAAACAAACAAATCTTGTCTGGAGATGTTCATTGTCTGAAATATCATTTGGGGCGACTATCAAAAAAATAGAAATAAAGGACTTTTAATTTGACAACCATCTCAATAGGATGTTGCATCAGCCAGCCTCATGGTGAGGATCATAGACATAATATAGAATACTAGACCAAGCATTGTCTGCTAGAACGCGGTCAATAGTGCCGACATCTTGGAAAGGTGATCATCAGGCAGTAAACTCACGATAACGTTTGAGGAGTCTATAGTCAAGTCAGGATGCCGGGCAGGTGTTCAGCCTACTCCTGCTCAAATGAGCGAACCATGGCAACTGTTCGAGATCACAGCGTCTGCACTGATGACTACATGCGCTGTTCTGTAGGCCTACCAAAGCATTTTGGACGAACAAAACTACACCCCAAAAAAAACCCACATTAAAACAAAATGCACGTTAGAACCCATCTTCACTAAGTTCACTAAAACTTGCATTTAAATAATTTTGCCGTATTCAGGCTGCCACCTACGGGGTATTATCGATACTGCAATTCAATCTGCACTACCTGTGTTTTTTGTTAGGGATAGCTACGCAGAAACAAAACATGTAGGTTTCCCCACCGCTGCCACAGGAGATCATCATTGTCAGTTCTGGTAATGAACGTAGGCCTATTTTCACTTCACCGCAGGTTATCGTACAATTTAAGATGGGCCTTATTGAGTCAAGTATGAACAATAAATAAACAATGAACAAAAAAATCCCCCCCAAACCATTTTTTTTTTCATCAGCGCTTTACAGATTATATTCAAAACGCATAAAAACGTGTGTTATTTAGCGATATATTGTTAATTAAATGCGCTGACTGTTCACTGCTCCTATCAACCCGGTTATAATGAATGGAGCGAATCACCTTTCCAAGATGGCGGCCCGGCGGTCCCATTCGGCCCAATAGCGGTTACGTTCGATGCTCAGTCTAGTATTCTATATGATGTCTATGGTGAGGATCACACACAGAAAACAAGCAGGTGAGTAGTCACTCTCATTTTCACAAACAAATCCTGTTTTAAACTGCTACAGTGTCTACGTCACATTTTGATATCATGTGGAGCGACCAACCTAAAACTGCAAATAATAAGTTTCATACACATTTTTTTATTTTTAATGTAAATTTGTTAGTGATATGTGGTGAGAAGAAGCTAGCATGGGTTCTATAGCTAAGCATTAGCCTGTAATACTTGATCAAACTTGAAAACATCATCTGGGGCGACCGAGCATCATGTGGGGCGACCGCCACTGATTGCGTGAATGAAAGAAAACGCATATCCTGTATTTGTAGTTTCTGTATGCACATGTTTTCATTCATTATATGCATTTATTTGTTTTAAATAACTTTATACATTTCACCATATTTTATTTTCTAAATTTCAATTATTTCCATCCTACTTCAGAGAGAACTAAGCTTACTTCTTTTTGATTATTATTATGTTTTCATCAGATAAATGTGTGAATATTAAGCATTCATTCTACTTTTTCCAATTCCTTTTCTAACTCTGTGTATGTTTTAACCCTATCCAGACCGGGCTTTTTTGGCATTCCTGGGACCGGGGGGGGGGCTCTTTTGACCCCTCATAACTTAGGAACCGAATGGCGTATGACCACCAAACTTGGAGGGGATGATCTTCAGCCAAAGATCTCTGAATGACATCAGTTTGGTGTCATTATTGGATATTATGACGTCATTTCCTGTTTTTATTGTCCAAAATGTCATCTTAATGTATTTTCCTTTTAACTTGGGTAATGCACATCAATTTTGGTTATTATGTGCATCCGACCACTTCAAATGTTCACAAGGGTGTCTGATGCTAATGAAAATGTAAAAAAAATATGAAAAGTGATGATATGAGGCTTAGATTAGTGATTTTTGGTCAGGTGTACCTGTCAGAAAACCGTTGCCATGGCAACAACACAAATGATAAACCTAATCTTTTGGTATCACATTGTAGCCAACTTCATTCTAGGAGAAGTCACAAAGTTTCGTATTCATAGCTTTAGTCATTCAGGAGTTATACGACATCAAAGTTGGTGCGGGCACTTTTAGCCCCCCCCCCCCCGGTCTGGATAGGGTTAAATATACAACTTTTTACTAGATGGCCCCACTACCAAGCAAAGAAAAGACTGCTCGCTACAGGCAGCGGATCAATGCAGATCCTGAAGCAAGAGCGGACTATCTTGCCAGGAAAAAAGAAATAAAATCTATAGGTAGTTACAGTATAAAATGTAATGTTTGGCCACCAGAATCAGTAACAGTATACTAATGTCATTAATTTATTACACAATAATTTGTTTCAGTTACGAGAGAAGAAAGCAAAAGTGCACAATCAAATACATGAAGTCAGATGAACTATCAGAGAGAGAGAGGAAGAAGCAGAAAGCCAAGTGGAGGGCTGCATCAAAAGGTTACAGGCAGAGGAAGAAGATAAAAAAAGGCAATGCTAGAAATGACACCACCATCATTAGAAAACGCCCCACCAGTTTTAGTTGGAATAGGGCTTCATGAGCAGCAGGATAATCCAGGACCACCTACACCTCTAGTGGAGGAATTTAATCCCCCAATGTCCTCCACACCAGAGAGAGAAAGAAAGGAAACACCAGAGAAACAAGAACGAAAGAGAAAGAGACTGCAGGCTCAGAATCGTAGACTATGTGAGGAGAACAGAAAACTGGAAGAAAAACTAGCATACATGACAAAGGAAAAGGAATAAGCCAGAAAGAGTGAGATGAGGGCTAAAGAAAAGGTACGGTTGAGTGAGAAGTTCAAACCCAAAGGAAAGAAAAAAATGGCAACAGAGAGAGCGCAAGCAGTTGTTCGTTTTTTGACAAGAGATGAGAACAGTCGTCTTTTAGGTGGCAAAAAAGATCCTATCACCAAAAACAAGCTGAAGTATAAAAGACGTGTGCTTACAAAGCCACTCAAAGAGCTGCATACACTTTACAACAGTGAGATGGATAAGAGTCTGCATCTATCTTACAGGCAGTTCACTCGAAGACGGCCATTCTATGTAACAGATCCAAGGGCCCAAGATAGGGAGACATGTGCATGTATGGACCATGAAAATGTGCACCTGCTGGTCAACAAGCTCCACAGCAGAGGAGTACTACAAACAAAAAGCATCTCTGAGCTGCTGGGCATGATAGTGTGTGACACCAAAAATTAAGCCTGCATGGATCGCACATGTACCAAGTGCTGTTTTGAACAGGTAAAGTGCCTTGACACAGAGACCAGCACACAAGTCACCTGGGAGCAGTGGAAGAGGGTGACATCCACCAAATGGAGAAAAAACATTTTCCAACGTGATCAAACAGACCTTTACCGGAACCATAAAGGACTTGACTGAGCTTTTCCATCAAAAACTAGAAGCCTTGGCAGTCCACAAGTTCAACTGGCTCCACCAGGCAGAGCAATTCCGCCTCCTCAAACAAAACATCAGCGAGTGTGAAGCTGTGCTGCACATAGACTTCTCAGAAAACTATGCATGTAAGCTAAGCACAGAGATCCAGTCCTTTCACTTTGGCGGCAGAAGACAGCAGGCCACGATTCACACCAGCCTGATCTCCAAAAATTCCGTGCTCCTGGACACGGATGTTAAGGACACGAAATCCGTGTCCAGGAGCACGGATTTTGCCAAAATTCCGTGCTCCTGGACACGGAATTGTTTTCCGTGCTCCTGGACACAGAATTGTTTTCCGTGATGGGCACACGGAAGTACTTTCTATAGGCTAATACCACAGCACTGTCTTAACTCTACCATTAGAAAATACATACCAAATACTAATCCTAAACAAAATAATGCTATAGCAATTTAAGTTGTGCCCTGACCAAAACATTCCCTAACCTTAACCTGTCATTAAAGACATATTTTTGAGAAATACCTTTTCCAGATGGTTGCTAGGCTATCAAATTCATATAATGAATGAAAGAAAACTAGCTGTGCCCAGACCAAAACGATCCCTAACCCTAACCTGTCAGTAAGAAATGTTTTTTTTTTTAGAAAAATATTTGAAATTGGAAAAATCCTGAGAAAACACCAGACTGTGGAAACATAGAGCTGTGGGAGTATAGAGAGATCACTTCTGTGTGTCCAGCACGGAAAATAATTCTGTGTCCAGGAGCACGGAATTTTGGCAAAATCCGTGCTCCTGGACACGGATTTTGTGTCCTTACCATCCGTGTCCAGGAGCACGGAATTTTTGGAGATCATGTTGTTCACACAGCAGTCCTGTACACTGTTCATGGAACCAAATCCTATGCAACACTGTCTGACTGCCTTCGCCATGATGAACGGGCAGTGTGGGCACATCTAGAGCCAATCTTGAAAGAGCTTCGGGAATCCTTCCCACAAATCACTACCCTCCATATTCTGAGTGAGGGGCCTGTAACACAGTACCGAAATAAAAATATTTTTTACTTGCTCAGTACTGTGCCTTTCCTCTCAGGATTTACAGATGTGACCTGGAATTTCTCTAAAAAATCTCATGGAAAGGGGGCCCCAGATGGGATTGGTGGGGCAATAAAGAGAGAAGCGGATCTTTACGCTAACAGAGGAGGGGAGCTGCAGACACCAAAAGTCCTCTATGAGATGCTGGCAAAAGCTGACAGAAGCTCAAGGATCAAGGTCTACTGGGTGACAAGTGAGAGCATTTACAAATTTGACGAGTTAATTCCAGGCAATTTGGAGGTGGTGAAAGGCACCATGAAGATACTCTAAGTCCCCCATACTCAAATAGCGGCTCGCGAGCCATTTGTGGCTCGCGGGGCATCTATTTTTGGCTCTCGAATAATTTTGAAAACTTAAAAAAAAAAAAAAAAAAAAAAAGTATTTTTTTTTTTGGTCGCGGGGCATCTATTTTTGGCTCTCGAATAATTTTGAAAACTTAAAAAAAAAAAAAAAATTTTTTTTTTTTTTTTTGGTCCGATCGCGCTGTCGGCTCTTATTTTGAAATCGCGCCAAGACGCAATGACGAAGCGTGCCGTGCCCCGCCCCCTCAGGCAGTTTCTCCCTCTTTGTGTCAGTCACTGCAGGCTCCGGACAGAAGCACCTACGACGCTGGCATTAGAGGTTGTGAGGTAGACTACAAGGGAAGGACTGTATCAGAGCCTATAAATAAATTATTCACAAAGTTCTCTATGCATCGTTTTTGAAAGTAATGGTCCACATTTGATTGCAAACAGTGTGTTAGGACTTCGAATTGGTTTAGCAGTAGCTGTAGCTGCTAACACAAATGAAGGCAAACTGTGTTTGAACTCTGCTGGCAGCTAACTATTGGTAGCCTATTAAAAACGAATTGCTTAATAAACTTTTCACACTTTTAAACAGTCCCCAAATAGTTCGTTTGGAATGCAAAGACCCTCATAAGACTGCAAACAAAGTTATGAGCAACTTGACAATTTATTATTGGCTTTTGCATTTAATCAACATGGCATCTTTCTTGTTGATAAAACCTGGTGTTCTCCTTTCTATGTATCCTCTTTGTTGGGTCCATTATTGCCTCTGATTCTCATTATGCATGTGAGAGCTGCATAAACAAAGTCATAAAAAGCAACATGTGTTTGAAAAGTGTTATCTTCAGGCTTATTGGTTTTCTCACTAAGAAATAAATCTTTATGAACGTAGTCTGCAAATATAGACTAACAGATAATCTTATGTCATTAAAAAAAAATAATGAAGGGTGGGTGGCAATGAGAGCAAGGCAGGCACCTCACCCCACAATGCAGGCCCTTTATGAGAGAAATGTTCTCCCATCCTGTCACTAGAAACTAAATATCTGCTGTGGGTGTGAGTGCGTGTGTATTGTGCTTACAAAGGACTTATCATGTTTTATTTTATTTTATTTATTTATTTATTTATTTTTTGGGGAGGGGGGGGGGTCGTGTCGGCCCGGCCCTTTATTGGGAGGAATTTTGAAAAACTGGCCCTCGGGGACTTTTAATTGAGTACCCCTGCTCTAAGTGGTGTCATCGCAGCCTGCAAAGATCAGTCACAGGGAAGTATCTTGCTTCTGCAAGCACCTGGACAGTAATCCTTGCCCTTGTTTCGAGCTAAAAAAGCCACAAACCAAACCGAGAAACTGAGGACCCCTCACGCTCTCCTCCTGTGCCACCTAGGCAAGAAGAGAGGGTCCAAGATCTATGTGGAAGGTTTGTCATAGTGACCTACGACGAGCTACCGTATGTAGGTCAGGTCCTACAGATCAGCTGTATGCGGCAGTCAGATGATAAGAACTTGTTCCTATAGCCACAAACCCTGGATGTCACTTTCTACTTCAGGAAAGATGTTCACGCAGTGATTTCAGAGCCAGCAACTTCACGCTTTTCGAAGTTGACCTGCCCAGACTGGGTAGCGTTTAGAAATTGCTGGGGTTAAAAGAGAGAGAGAGAGAGAGAGAGAGAGCGAGAGAGCGCAACATGTCTTAAATGAAATCGTAAGGAAAAAGCAAACATTGTACTTTTAAGTGATTAATGTAATGAAAAAGGAAAAATGCTCAATGTGTCTGCAGAATACTGCTATGTTCTAGTGTTATATGAAATAGTAATGAAAAGACAAACATTGTATGTACAGCTCTAGGCCTTTTTATTAGAATAGCATGAAAAAGTTGATTTATTTCTGATTTTTTTTTCTGATTTTATTTCTTTTAATGTTAAACTGTCATGGATTGTAGATTCATGGCCCAGTTTTTTAACTATTCCAACCATTACATTTTTTCTTTTTATATACGTTGGCCTTCCAGCTCAAAAAACCCATGATTTGGGGAATACGCAGCATTAGAATATTGTTATAAAATCCCGTTTTTCTTCATCAAAATTCGGGTCACATTAAATCAGTTGAAATTTGGTACTTTCTACATAACATGCAATGGTCAATACTTGGTTAGGTCATTCTCTGTCTTCTTAAATGCGTTTAACATTGAAGTCAATGACAAAAACAGTGCATGGGAGTTATGGAAGCCCAGATATCCTTGATGCTTTGCTGTCAGCTGTTCTTGTTTGTTGACCTGGTGCCCCACACTTCACCCTTCAATATACACTGTAGATTTCCATGCCACGTTTTGGTGTTAACTCACCAGTTTAATTCTAACTCAACAGAAATAAAACCCCATTCATTTTCAATGGGGGTTAATTTCTGGTGATTTAGAATTAAACTGGTGAGTTAACGGCCATCACCCAAAGACGCCGGTGGGGTACCAGGCAGTGTGCCTTTCCCCGGAGGACCATCAATCGCACAAGAAAGTGGGTGAATAGTAAAATGGCTTACTTTATGCCAACGGTGAATGGTGTTTTTGTCCATCACCATCACATAAGGAGTTATAAGGAAGAGCTGTACTGTGATGAAGTTCATTGTCTGATAGGGGCCATGACATTTTGATTGTTGTCTGCTGTCATGCTGTTGGATCCACATATTACATGCAATTGTGGTATAAATTAACAATTATAGATTTGGTAGAAATTAAAAACTATAGAGCTGTCTAATGTTTACAATTCTCTCTCTCAGCAGCCTCAAAGCTCCCCAGCACTCGCCATGAAGGGAGGCACCATGACGCTAGCCTGATTATCATCGACATTCAAATCTCTTCGGCTTAACATTTACCAAGCGGCATGGTTGACCTGCCTCCATTGGTTTCCTTATAGTCCAGCAGTTAACTGTCAAAATAGCCCAGAATAGTTCACTTTGGTATGCAAGCATGAAAATTGGCACGGACGTTCATTAGAATGTACTCTATCAGCTCAGGGCGTTGGCCACGCAAAAATCCAAGATGGCCGCCATTTTTCAAGATGGCCACCTTCTCCACTTCTAAATAAGTCTAAGAATAGTTAAATTAGTGATGCAAGCACGTAATTTGGCAAAATTGTTCATTTGAATGTACTTTTTCAAAATATGGTGTTGGCCACGCAAAATCCAAGATGGCCACCATTGTTCAAGATGGCAACCCTCGCCACTCGCAAATAAGTCTAAGAATAGTTAAATTAGTGGTGCAATCATGTAATTTGGCAGAAATGTGTCTTTGTATGCACTTTTTTTAAAAAATGGTGTTGGATACACAAAATTCAAGATGGCTGCCATTTTTCAAGATGGCCACCCTTTATGATGCATAGAGAGAGAGAGAGAGAGAGAGAGAGAGAGACAGCACTTTCGCTCATAAACCCCAAACAATTGGTGCCTTCTTGGCAGCCTCCAGAGCTGGTCTGTGAATGTGAGAATGAGTATGTGCTCCACAAAGGCAAAGTGCAGAAGTTATTACTAGTGTCTGTAAAGGTTTTACCATTACGGAAGTGATAAAAGCACCAAACTTTGCATGGTGTGTCTTAAGGGTATTAAGCTGTAATTCTAGCCTAGGAGCCATCGGAAAAAAAACATTCTACCTTGTCATATACAATGTCATGCATTACATTGCATTACAATGCATTACATTGTTAGTACATGACATTATACTTAGCTGACAATGTTAATATAGTCCCAAACCCAGCAGAGATGAAGCAATGGCAGTTGTAGCCTGCTTGACAGATTGATGAAACTACAAAAATGTACATAGTGTGAAAGTATGTGTGATAGTGT
Source organism: Engraulis encrasicolus (assembly GCF_034702125.1). Taxonomy (NCBI): domain Eukaryota; kingdom Metazoa; phylum Chordata; class Actinopteri; order Clupeiformes; family Engraulidae; genus Engraulis; species Engraulis encrasicolus. Next base: position 32,920,883 of record NC_085867.1, on the reverse strand, counting down.
GCATACTGTGCTTACATGCTTGGCAGCAAATGTAACATTGTGAACGATTTGAGAAGATTCTTGGTTTGAATTAAAATGAGTATTTCCCACACTAAAACTATGGTAAGAATAGACTGCTGCTAATGCTCACTCAGCAGCATCTGAATGGGGAAGTGTCAGTGCAAGATGATGTCCAAGGTAGCAGGTTCTCCATCCTTTCATTAACAGATATTTTGTATTTGTTTGACAGAGGGTAAAGGACAGGATCTCTCCATATGTATGAAGAACCCATAAGATCACCTAATTCAACATTTTCACAAGTAGCATTGTGCACATAGTGAGTGCACTTCAGTCATCTTTAGAATGGTATTACAGATTACTCAATATACATGTGGCCACAGTATGTCTTCAGTTCAAATTAAATGGAAATAATTTCTAAGTAGGTGTTGAGTAAGAAGGCAGAGGTAAATTGTTATTTTTTCAAGTCTTCACCTAGTACTTGTGTCACAAGTTGTATTACAGTTAGCTCAATAATCATTGAGTACTTCAATTGCTACTTCACAACTGACAGCTGATGGACAACATGTACCATATGTCTTTGCCACCCTTACCCATAGGAGAAATATCTATATAAAACAACAGTTCTCATATGGTATATACTATAAAAGTAAATCATTACTGGTACTCATTACTCATTTTCTTGATATGCAAGGCACACAAATAGTCTGGGAGGAAGGATAGTCTACCATAGATTGTGAGTGGTAATAGTAACACAACTCATTCCCACTACACTATTTTGCATCATATTGTACATGACCTCAGAAGGCTCCACATGTTTCAGTTCTACTATGTAGTTGTACAGTGCAGTGCAGTGCAATACAGTACAGTACAGTTGTTGGAAAGGCCAGGGTTTGTGCATGTGCCCCTGTCGTGATCCTCATTAATATTCATGGTTCACGTGCACAGAGTGTGGTAGGTAGTTTAGTCATGTTCCCGGGCACGAGTTGTAAGTCCGTTAGTTGAATTGATGCCGCTTGCTGCAGAAGTCCTGCCGAAGTTTGCCTTTTCCTGTGTGCGTAAATGAAGAAAATGTGAGTAATCCTGTCGAAATGTTAAATGTCTAGCCTGTATTTACTGTGTATATAATGTGTGAGATGAATGATAGAAGTTTTAGTGATCGTTTTTTGTCTATTCATTTCCAGCTAAGTTTCCTTTATTTTAGCTTGACTTATACTGTGTAATTACTGCTGATTTTCGGTGATATTTGTTACCTATGTATGTGTAAAGTCATTTCGAGTGTAGTGTGTCATGAATCTGTCCTTTATCAACCATTTTTGGGCTTAAAATGTTGATGCAGAAGTTCGTTAGAATTTGTACTCATTTAAGTGGAGATGCTGGAACTTTCCAGAGCTGCAAGCTGCCTGTATTACCGCTAGTTGTCTGTAGAGGGCGATCTTACTCCATGATTGTAATGTGTCCTGTATACAGTCGGTCCCCCTACAATGCACACCCTTTACCGAGGTAATGCCACGTCATCCACCTCGGTACGTACCGGGCCTAGCTGCAGTGTACCCAAACAACCGCCGGGTGGCACTTGGGAGCGCTCGCTCAATACCCATTCACTCAGACGCACACACGGGCGCGCACACATACACATACACATACACATACACATACACATACACATACACACACACACTCTCTCTCTTTCTCTCTCTCACTCTCTCTCTCTTGTTCATATCAGATAACCATAGCACAGAGTGGTGAAGAAGCGCAAATGTGTTGGCAACATTTATTACCATATGGAATATTTTAGACAATGTTGACGGCATATTAATATGCTCATATTCACCAGCACGCACCGATTCAGCGGATAACGACATGCCTAATTAAATTGTGTGAGAACACCTCCAGGAAGTAAGAAGAGTCATAAAAAGAATAAATAGCCTAATGAATTTTCTTTTCTTTTTTTTATGATGATCGGATGAATTGCTATTAATGTGCAAGCTCTAGCCTATGTGTAGACGTAAATTGAAGCCACAAGCCCCGATACCGATTCTCGCATCGCAAGATTTGAAACGTCTAATATTGCAACTTCAAACTTGTTATCTGGATGTGGATACTTTTTTCATTTCGTAAAAATTATGGAGAGTGCAATAGGGGGCCTAAACCTCACTGCAGTAACCTACAGCGCCGCGTTTGAGTGTTTAAGCGTTGGCTATTTATCTTACATCGCCAACAGCTGGGGCGATAACCTAACCTACACTTCCGTAATCAATGCTTAATTTGTAAATCACAAGGTACCGGAACGCAAAAAACATATGACATCACAGCGACGGTGAGTTGGACAGAGGTCCCGGAACGCACAGAAAAACTATAATTACGCAAACGAATACAAAAGGGAAAAAAAACAGATGCAATTCCCTGCATTTGAACGACATTGAGTCCCATGTCAGCTCATATCCATACGTTTGTTTCTTAATACAAGGGACGGTTGGCAATCCAATGCCTATTTTAAACAACAGCCATAGCATAGGCTATTAAATGCTGTAATGACAACAACCAATATTTTTTGATCGCTAACTTTATGCTTAGTAGTTTCGTGCAGTGCATGGAAATTATGCTTTCCCCATGAGGTGAAAAGAAACCGAAGCGGTCTTATACCTATTATTCTACTATACCTATTGAAAGGACAGTGCATGGCTGTCCAATTCCCGTATTCACACAACGTTGGCATAGGCCTATTAAACGTTAAATCATCGCTTTGTTGGCGACTTTGTTGCATATGATTTGGCTGATCCGCATGTGCTGTTGCGATATGCCACTTCACTGTTTCGAGAGCTCGCGCACTGATGGTAAGCGAGCTGCGATTTTCAGGGCTCGCGCACTGATGGTAAGCGAGCGGCGATTTTACCGGTAGAGTTGGCTTTTCACACTGACTGTCTGCTCGCGCTGCGGTCCGGTTGAAAATCCCTCCGACCAATGTTTTATTTGGAGTGTGTAGGCCCTATTTGAATGAAATATCACATTGTCTTTGCTGTTTTCGTGCTCAAATTGACTTGTAAGCAACTGGCGGGTCTTGGGAGAGAAGATAACGCGTGGGCACACATGCTGAGCGCTCGCCAGCCGAGGAAGATCTCATCCTCTCACCCAGGCTGTCTTTTTCGCTAGGCAACATGACTGATCAATGCACCAAACGCAGCCCAGGTGCCACTAGAAATTAGTATGTCCAAAACCTTGTGTGCCGACCAAAATTTGATAAAAACTTTTAAACAATGTTTGGCACAGCCAGTGTCGTGCCGAAAAGCGAGTCCCTGCCAGAACAAGAGTGCCCTCATTGAAACCAATGTCATTTTTTTTTTAGAAAAATATACTCATTTTTGCAGAATGAATTACATAATATATGAACTAAAATATGCTTATGAAATATTACTCGTCCTCCACTTAATATGAGCTATTTGACTGAAACTGCAACTTTTGTTATGACAATTAGGCTATTCGATTCCTTTATGGAAATAATAGCCTAGAACTACTGAAATTGTAACCAGCTCTAGCCTAATTCTTCCAGAAGGAATGCAGATGCTTTATGGATATGCTTTCCATCCATGCACTCTCCGTGCAGGGGTGGTGGAAAGACACCAAACGTGCCATCACCACCCCCCCGGACCCACGAAACCCACTGCGCTCCGAAGTTGAATTCCTTTTACTACTTTATTGCTATGTGTGCATAAAGCGCATGTTCGAATAGGCTACGACCAGTAGCCTCGACGTGTCTGTCTTTTCTTTTCCTTCTTTCAATATTTAGTAGGCTAACATATGTTTAAGCCTAAAAATATAATAAATAAATAGAAATAATTTGGTATCCATGTCTGGTTAGCGTCTGGGCATTTGTGGTCTTTACCTGGTTCTCCGCACCATCTTATGACAATGTTGAACAATGTTGAACAAAAAAAACGGATGCACACACGTCATACTCTTTTATTACCTCATATTGTTTTTATTGTAGGCCTATTGATTTTTAATTCTGTGTATAGACAAATAAACGTAGGCTAAACTTGACATTTCAGTAAGAGTGTACATTTATTTTACAAGTAGGCCTATACAGAGTTTTAGTAGACAATGCCTACACAGCAGCCTTTACAAGTTGCCTAATGTAGGCTACACTGCAGATAAAGACAGCAGAAAACATCCTTTCTGCCCGGCTTAACCAGAATTGCGTTCCGTCCCTTTCGCTGTGTCTCCTGCGACTCGGCCTGTTGTTTGTGCAGTAGTGCGCTCTTTCCCTTCACCTACCAGTGGGCTCACCACCTAGATCGATGATTTGGTCGATGACTGTAGGCCTATCCAGGTGACTGGACACTTAAAAGACTTTGTAAGGATTTATTTTTAGGCATAGCCTACTTAGATTTTTTTGAATGCCGCCTTTGTCCTGAGTGAATTCTGAATCAAGACCAGACTGCGTTGCTGCCACCCTTGTTGAGTCACTAGCCAACTGCACTTTTTGCACCATGGGATTTACAGTATGGACACGGGAGTAAGGACATTGAAGTAGGCTAGGCTAGGCCTACACCTGGACACTTAAAAGACTTTGTAAGGATTTATTTTTAGGCATAGTTTGATTTTTTGAACGCCTTTTTATTGATCTATGTTTTTATTGCTATTTGTAACATCACAACAAATAAACATTCAAACTTTTGAAACAATATCCATACTCTGCCTTGCATCTCTCGTGTGTGTGTGTGTGTGTGTGTGTGTGTGTGCGTGTGCGTGTGCGTGTGTGTGTGTGTGCGTGCGCGCGCGCGCGCTCGTGAAAAAAAAACTCTTGGCCGCAAACTGTTAAACTCACAGGGCTTGGAGGGGTGCTTACATAAATTTCAACTGACTACAGTCTTCAACTGTGTGACGCTATGAATGTTTGTCTGTGGGGGAGGGGGTGATTAAACCCCTACACGCACACAAAAGAGCTCGTGGTGTGACAGGTTATCCAGCCTCCGAAGAAGGAGTCATAGTTCACAAGTGTCCACAAGCACTAATAATAATAATAATATATATATTTTTTTAAACGTCTTTTTTATTTAATTTAATTGTAGGTAGGCCTATGCAAACTGGATTGGGAGATGGTGAATGAAAGACAGAAAAAAGTCGAGTTTAAATTCACATGGTGGTCTTGTTTAGGGCTCACACTTGTGTTATTATCAAATGCCCTATCAAATGCCCAATGCTAAATAAAACGTGCAATTTGCTGACTGTATTTCTACTACTACTAAAACTGGGGGATGGACAAGCACGGAAGCACAAACACAGGCAGACGCCTGGAGGGGCGCTTACATAGATGTCAACTAACTACAGTCTTCAACTGTGTGACGGAGTGAATGTTTGTCTGTGGGGGAGGGGGTGATTAAACCCCCACACGCACACAAAAGAGCTCTCTCTCTCTCCAACAACACAAGAGGGAATATTCGCATTGGACGCACTTGTTTAGTCCCTCACAATGTGTAGGGCCTATGCTTGGTTGCCATATTAAAATCAGGTTTTAAGAAGAGCACACACAATCGAATCGAAAGTAGCCTATAGCCAAATATTTTAATTAAATTCGGGCGGTTGGTTGAATCATTCAACTAGCCTAATTAAAAATAGCCTATATAGTAGCCTATATAGGCTTACCACCAACAACAATTATGAAATAATGAAAACAAATTATACTATGTAGCCGCCTTAACAATAGAAGTAATTAGGCCTATTAATGAATTCGTTTGCCAAAAAATAGGCCTAAGCAAAAAAAAAAAAAAGAATTTCACACTTATCTTAACACTTATCATACTGTCACAGGTGGGGGGTGCGCGTTTGACAGCGGCACCCCCACTTAATACCAACTACCCCGAGGAGCATTGTACACATCAGGAAACACCAAGACAACAAAGTCATTTAAATCAAGTATTTATTTTCTATTTGGAGACATAGTTCTGTATGCATGTGTGTGTGTGTGTGTGCGCGTGTGTGTGGATGTGTAACCAGTTCTCTGTCCGCGGGGTCCAATGGTCCAATGTCTCTGATCAGCACCTCAAACCTCTCACTCGGTCCGTGCGCATCGTAGCCTCCGACAGGTTGGGCGGGGCCACCTGGCTCGTCTGGGCACGCGGAGGCGGATCAGCTGGTGGAGATATGAGAAGGGTAAACAGGCTTCCAGTCTCTGAATTCGTATGAATAACGCACAGGGGGATGCTAACTCCCATCACCAATTGTGAATAAAATATGCCTACACAGCACGAGTAACTAAGCTACTTATTTAAAGGAGCACACGTGAGCAGCACAGCAACCAACACAGCACACATAAAACGATGGTGTAGGGGTGGCCATCCTCGCTGCGCAAAAAGTCTTTTCCGATCGTGCATTCGCTGGGTCCGGGAGTGAGAGAGTGAGTGAGTGACAGACAGAGCGGGCCAGGGGCAGCGCACACAGCGGGGAGGAGGCTTCAAGGTGAAGGCTATGGTGACCAGGCGTGGCACTTAACTTCGGTGGAAAGCGTCCTCCACCACCAGCTTTCCAACGCAACCTCTTCGTGACTCTGGCCGCAAACCTCGTTCAGGCAATATGCCGTCCGCGCCATTCGTAGTCGTCTGTTGCTTGTGTCGTCCAAAGGACCGAACGCGTGCCCTCCTGGCCCCATCCGGATACCGGCGTGCAGCTCACCCCCCTCCCAAGGCTGCCCCCCGGCCGCGGTAGTCTCTCCGACCCTTCTCTTGTGCGGTAGCTGTGCGTCTCGTCCTCCTCCGGATCCTCCTCGCCATCTTGCCACCTGCATTCTAAAAGCCCATACCCAACCCACCCCGTACACCCAATCACCTTTCTCCCTCTTCCCATTGGCACCTGCAAACATTTGCAATCAGTGAGAATAACAGTTAGTCCAAGTTTGTCACCCCCGTGACAATACGACTGCTGTGTTTTTTTTTTTTTTTTTAAAAAGGCAGTGCACAGCCTTTTGTGACACGTCGTGGTGTGACAGGTTATCCAGCCTCCAAAGAAGCGGTCATAAGTGTTCACAATCCGTTCCTGGCATGAATGCAGAATAATAAAAACAAAACACCGTCGACTGGCGGTCTTGTTTAGGGCTCGCGCGTGTGTTATTATCAAATGCCCACTGTTACGTGCAACACAATGTCGTCGCCAAATTTAAAATTCGATCTCTCTCATGCTGGCGTTACGGGACACACTTAATTACAATGGTGTTCCTGTCTGATTGAGTCGGTTTTAATTGTCTTTACCGGTTCAAATTGTAGTAGGTATGCAAACTCTGTATCCTGAGGATACCCGTTCCTGGCTTGAATAGTGCTGAAATAAGTTAGAGACGGATTGGGAGACGGTGAATGCAAGACAGAAAAAAAGTCGAGTTTAAATTCACATTGTGGTCTTGTTTAGGGCTCACACTTGTGTTATTATCAAATGCCCTATCAAATGCCCAATGCTAAATAAAACATGCAATTTGCTGACTGTATTTCTACTACTACTAAAACTGGGGGACGGGCAAGGACGGAAGCACAAACAGACCACAGACACAGGCAGACGCTGCTCTGCAAAAGCGGTGCTATACTGCCCCCCGCATTCCGAATGGCCACAGGGTGTAATGATCACGGTACGCTGCCGCGGCCCGGCACGGTAATGAGCAGATTGAAGTTACACCATCTGTATGTATGTGTTAGTGCACCAGTATAGCTTTAACTGAGATATATTTTCCTGTTGTTTCTTTCCCTTGTAGACCACACACACACACAATGCCTTTTTGTTACCTTTAAAATATGAATAATTTGGAGACCTATTCAAGAAGATTTATTTGGAATTACATTCAAGTGTACCCTGGTGCTTTGCTGTGCTGCATTTACTGTATTGCCTTACCACCAAGAGACTTTCATTAAACCCCTTTTATTCCACATTGTTGTCCTGTGTTCTGACCGACACACCAAGGAGACACGCACATATTTCCCAAGTTTATAATACAGTCCACCCTCTAGTTCCTGAGCTACGCCCGTTGCAATAAAGGTCCTTCGAGCCGGATTTTCGTGTCAGCCTTGGAAAAGCCTTGGTTATATCCTGAAGATATGCATCCTGATTCACCCCAACCAGAAGTCGTCAGGCCTAAACGCCAGATTCATCCACCTAGATATCTTGAAGACTATGATCTGACGGGTGGCCGAAGACTTTCCCTCCCATTGCTCCCCTCAGCAGCACAGCACCAGCAAGCACAGGGTACTGAAGAGACCAGTGGTGGACGAAGTACACCAGTTATGTACTTGAGTAAAAGTACAGTTACCTTGCATTGAAAACTACTCAAGTAAAAGTAAAAGTATTCACCTCACTTTTTTACTTGAGTAGAAGTACAAAAGTACCTGCCGTCAAAAATACTTAAGTATTAAAAGTAAAAAGTAAAAACTTAAAAATGAAGCCTTTGGTGCAATTTTAATATTTAAGTGTTGTAGGCCTAGTTTGGTCATATCTAGGCCTAATTAACTATCCTCTGATTTGCATAGGCTATACCAACATGTTAGAACTAGGCCATAACAGGCCTCAGAAACACTGTGGAGTAAGTCCATGGATGTTATAGCATCAGAAGTTCATATTTACCTCTCTAAACATTTAATACTGACCCTAACATGCCCAAAATAACACATGAAAGGGCCATTCGTATTAAGAATGATTAGGCTGAAATGTATTATATGCCTATTAGAACAACTACTACAATACCCCCCAGCCGCAGGCCTACAGTCCAGTATAGGCCTACTTATTTGTGACAGCAAGGAGTTAGAGTAGCCTATAAAGTACTTTATGTCTAATTTTTGTGATAATTATGGTTTTGGTAGACTACTTATTATTATTATTATTATTATTATTATTATTATGTAGTGTTTGCTTATGTTAATGTCGGCTTAGGCCTATGTATGGACAAACAGACCTCTTGCAATTCTAAGCTACCTTTAAAGATAGGAACATCTTCATATACTTGTAATGGTCTCTATTTGCAAGATGCCAATGATTTGCAATAGCCTACTTGATACAACTTCATTGGAACACTTATCTGTCTGATCATTTTGTGCCTGTGCACATCACTGGGCCAATATTTAGCCAAAGTCCACTTTTTTTTTTACTCTGTTACTGTTGTTTTTTTACAACCTCACTTTGGTGGTTTTGCCAGTGCTTTTCATATCCACTGTAGCCTACTGACGTGACTTTAGGGAAAGGATACATGTTGCATGCAGCCTCACTTTGCAACATGTGGTGGCCAAGGCAATCCTCATGTACAAACCCTTTACACAAGCCTTTTTCCATAATGTTGAAGCAAATTATTTTTTTGTTAACAGGGGAGTCTATTAGACAAGTAATTTATCCCCAACTACTTCAGAAAATACTGCAATGTATTGAGGGGAAAGAAGGCTATCACGGAGTTGTGCGCCTGGATGGTTTGGAATAAGCAGCATGTTTAGGCATCCTGTGTGTACTTGACTCAAGAAACCAACACGCTACAAAAGCGGCAATTATGGACTATGGACTCTATTGTAAGTCACAACACATATATAGTAAGTCAAATAAGCAGTACATTAAATAAGTATCAATTCGCTAATTATTCAGTTCAAACGCGAAGCCTATTTAACAAATGTTTAGTGTCAGGCGAGTGCAGCCTGCGAGCTAACCTCTCCCCCCTCACACAACGAATACGACGTGCAGATTAATACACTCTAACAACGCTATTGTCGCCTACTTTATTGTTTTGTTGTGCTTTCCGCATGTTACTAGTAGTCTAAGTACCATTTCTTCTTATTTCAATTCGTCTCACAAGTCGCAACAGTGGACATATGAGTGGTCTGGCTCTGCTTGTTTCCCTTCTAAAATTAATAACATTAGAGCTTGTTGTCACGTGGGACATTACAACCAATCACAATGACGAATCTCCGAGTCTGCCAATCGGATTCAGTTTCACTTTCTTCACACCAGCGCGAAATCTCAGATTACATTTGACCGGCATTAAACATTAATGAATTCACCTGCCGTGTATCGCCTTAAATAAAAAAAAAGGAACGAGTAAGGAACGAGTGTTTCTGTAAATGTAACGAAGTGAAAGTACTAAATTTCGCTTTGAAATGTAGTGAAGTAAAAGTATAAAGTCTTACCAAATAAAAATACTTGAGTAAAGTATGAAAGTATGAAAATGTTACTTAAGTACAGTAACGAATTACATTTACTTCGTTACTGTCCACCACTGAAGAGACGCTACAATATATGCCAGATGACCTAATGGAGGCTCGGCATACTTCAAGAGCTGAAACGCCTCACAGACATGGTGAACTGTTGCTTCCTCTTGACGAAGACGGGTTGCATCCTGCGCTACAGCACAACGTGGATCCAATGCTGCCTGGCTTAGGCCGTCCTAGTCCTTTTCTGTCACAGATTGACCATCATCCACCCATGTCTCCCTACCACGAACCATGGGAAGGGCAGCAATTGCAGCCACCATTAGTGCCTACTAGCCAACACAGTTTCCAGCCCATTGCTGAGCATATACAGCAAGATTCTCTTCATCCTGCATCCAGACATGCATCCCCGATACCTCAACTAACACTTCAGCGACCTCATTCAACTCCAGCAGTGCAACGGACGCTTCCACCTTCTCAGCCCACCATCAACCGCCCAATGCAGTCATCTCAGACAACTGGTCAACAGCCTTATTATCCTTCCTCCTCTCAGCCTACGAATCCTGGAGAACCCACAGACAGAGACCAGATGTTGACTGACTTCTTAGGGAGAATGATGTCAGAGCTGCAGATAGTGAAAGACCAAGTTGCATCCCTTTCTCCCATTAAACATCCACGTCCATCAGCTAGTATCCCACTGTATGGTCACTCCTCAACTAAGCCAACCAATCCATACCGACTGCAGCCTCACCAGTCGTTTACTCAAGCACCTCCTGGCTTCCAGCCCAGTCAGCCTGCATTTGCTGGTTATTCCCAACCACAGATGCCACCACCCAGACCTGCGTATGCTCAACCTCAACTGTTAGCACCGCAGCCTCGATACCCTCCACAGCAGCCATATCCTACACATCCCGTACAAGCGCCTACATACCCCAGCCAAGAGAAATCGTACAGGGGTCCTAAAGCGACAATACCCAACTTTGTCACCAAAGATCCTGGCGAGTTCACTCGTCTAAAGAGAGCCCTTGACAATCTTCTACCTCCTGACTCTACAGAGTTATTCAGATACCAAATTCTCCTGGATCACTTGAAACTCGAGGAAGCACGTCTGGTGGCAGATTCTTACATGAACTCTCCCTTCCCCTACTCTCACACCATGGCTGCATTGACTGAGAGATATGGCCAGCCCCATAAGCTAGCTCTCAAGAAAATTGCCAGCGTGATGGATTCAGCAGATGTGCGAAGAGGAGACACTGCTGCCTTTGAGAGATTTGCCTTGGAAATTAGAGCTCTTGTCGGCATGCTTGCTACTCTGGGTCCAGAAGGCGCAGTGGAACTGAGATGTGGTTCCCATGTGGATCGTCTCTTGAGTAAACTACCAGCAGAGATGAGGTCAGAGTTCCGTCGCAAGATGGGAAGAGGACGAGGAACAGTGTTCACACTCAATGACCTGTCGCAGTGGTTGCACTATGAGGCATGGTGTCAGGAGACGCCTGCTACGAACCCAGACAGAGGGCAGAAAACAGTCCCAAAGCCTGAGCGCAAGCGCGAAGCGAAACCCACTGCTCGCGCCGCTACAGTACTGCATGGAGCCAATGAAGTGTCCAAGCAACCAGCAGCTAACTCAGTCACTACGTCAGCTGACGCCGCCCAGAAGAAAGCCACATCACAGGCATTCTGCCCATACTGTAATAGTAGCGAACACTACCTCAGCCAGTGTACAGTGTTTAAAGCCTTCAATAAAGAACAGATGGCTAACTGGATAAAAGCCAACCATCGATGCTGGCGGTGTGCACGCACTCACCAGGCCGCGCAGTGCACACTGAAGAAGCCGTGCAGTATCTGCAAAGGTAAGCACCTCCAGATCCTACACGAGGTGAATGCTAAAGACGCCAGCCCCAAAGAGCCTCCAAGCCAGGTGAGGTCAGCCACTGAAACCCTCTACCTGGACCAGCCTACAGTCAGTAAAAGAGTCCTCCTGAAGGTTGCCAAAGTGCTGATTCGCTACCAAGGGAAAACTCTCGAAACCTACGCAGTGCTCGATGATGGATCAGAGAGAACCATCTTGCTCGCAGCTGCTGCGCTTAAGCTGGGCATGCAAGGCTCAGAAGAGAGTTTGACATTGAGAACCATACGTCAGGACGTACAAACCCTTACTGGTTCCACATTCTCCTTCCAACTGTCACCTGCAAACCAGCCTCAGAAAACATATCAGATCAAAGCAGCCTTCACTGCTGAGCGCCTTGGACTCGCTGACCATTCGTATCCTGCCGCCCTTCAGAGCAAGTACAAGCACCTTCAAAACCTGCCTCTGCAGCCCTTCGAACATGCATCGCCCCTGCTACTCATCGGTGCGGACCACCCCCATCTGATTACACCCATCACACCTGTTCGTCTCGGACCATCAGGTGGCCCAGCTGCCGTACAAACCCGGCTTGGATGGGTGTTGCAGGGTCCAGTCTGTCTACTCCAAACACAGCTCCAGTCACCACAGTGCCTTTTCCTTTCCTTGAGTCCTGCCGAGTTGGAACTCAAAAGAGATGTGGAACGCCTCTGGCAACTTGATGTCCTGCCTTACCGTTGCGAGAAGCAAGTCACAAGGTCAAGGGAGGATCAAGAGGCCATAAGCTGTTTGGAGGCCAAGACAACCCGAGTAGAGGTGGATGGAGTCCTTCGTTATGCCACCCCGTTGTTGCGCAAGGCCAGCACTCCCTGCTTCCAGGCACCCAAGGAAGCTGTCATGCCCAGCCTCAGGAGCATGGAGAGGCGTCTCGCGAAAGACCCTGGCAGAGCGGAGATTTACAATGTAGAGGTCAAGAAGCTAGTGGACGCGAAAGTGGTGACCAAGCTGTCCTCCGAGAACACCCCTACAGGGGAAAGTTGGTACATTCCCCACTTCATTGTCAATCACAATGGCAAAGATCGGATAGTATTCAACTGTTCCTTCAGATACAAGGGTCTCAACCTCAACGAAGCCTTGCTGCCTGGTCCAACCCTCAGCCCCTCCCTCCTGGGAGTTCTCCTTCGGTTCAGGCAGCATAGTGTGGCCATCAGCGGAGACATACGAGGTATGTTTCACCAGGTATTACTCCTGCCTGAAGACAAGCCTCTGTTACGCTTCCTATGGCGCGACAGCAGGAGAGACGACCCCCCTGATATCTACGAGTGGCAAGTGTTACCCTTTGGGACAACTTGCAGCCCTTGCTGTGCCACCTTTGCTCTACAGAGACATGTCACATCCCACAGCATGGCAGAAGAAGACGTCAGATTCTCTGTGGAGAAGTGCTTCTATGTTGACAATTGTCTCCAGAGCTTCAGAACCAGCCAAGAAGCCCGCCATCTGCTCGACAAGCTGCGAGACCTCTTAGCATCGGGAGGATTTGACCTCCGACAGTGGGCCAGCAACAAGCCAGAGGTTGTTAGCCACCTCCCACCTGATGCTAGATCGGCCAAGCTGGAGCTATGGCTCTCACAGGACAGAGCAGAAGCAAGAGAATCCACCTTGGGCTTGAGTTGGTTCTGTGACACAGACACCCTAGGCTTCAAACACAGGCCTGTGTCTTACAATGCCCCTACAATGAGAAACATCTACCGAGTGTTGGCCACTCAATATGACCCGCTTGGAGTCCTCCTGCCCTTTACCACACGAGCAAAGGTCATAGTCCAACAGCTCAGGGATAAGCATCGAGATTGGGATGACCCCCTGCTCCCTGAACACCTTCTGCAAGCCTGGATAGAGTGGGAGTCCGAGCTGACATACCTACCTCAGATGATCCTGCCAAGGTGCTACTTACCATCCACACTGGACAACCCACAGGCGACCCACAACATCCATGTTTTCTGTGACGCCTCAGAAAAAGCGTATGGGTCTGTGGCTTACCTGCAGTCTACAGATACTGATGGCAATGTACACCTAGCCTTCCTCCTGGCAAGATCACGTGTAGCTCCAAGAAAACAGCACTCCATGCCCCGGTTGGAGCTCTGTGCGGCTCTCACAGGTGCTCAACTAGCCGCTGTCCTCCTGAAAGAGCTTACGCTGCCCATCCAAGAAGTCACCTACTGGTCAGACTCTACCACTGTCCTCCATTGGTTGCACTCTGAGTCCTGCCATTTCAAGGTCTTTGTAGGCACTCGAGTGGCAGAGATACAGGAGTTGACCGATCTGAAAGCATGGAGATACGTAGATACTGCCAGAAATCCTGCAGATGATGTCACTAGAGGGAAGCCCTTGGAGCAGCTATTAGGCGCTAACCGGTGGATCCAAGGACCACAATTCCTCCTGCAGCCTCCAAGCGAATGGCCTTCAAATCCTGTCGAACTAGCTGGAGATGATGACACAGAACTGAGGAAGACAGTTTTCTGTGGGCTAACCCTTACCCTTCCACCTGTCACCGATGGGCGCAAGCATTCCAGCTGGCAAGACCTGCTGCAAGCAGTAGCGGAGGAGCTTCATGGGGCGGCGGGTTTGACTGGTCATCCTCCTGCAGATACCTTCAGAGAAGCAGAGCTTCTAGTGCTGAGGAAAGTCCAAACAGATTGTTTCCCTGAAGACTATCAGCTGCTTCAAGAGGGAAAAACAGTCACCTCAAGTAGCCGACTACTCTGTCTATCCCCTGAGTTTGACCACGTCACCCAGCTCATCAGAGTTGGAGGTCGATTGAGACATGTAGAAGGATTGGACGCAGACACAATCCATCCCATAGTTCTCGATCCTAGCCACCCTAACACTCGTCTCCTCATAAAAGCCTACGATGTTCAGCTGTGCCACCCAGGACCCCAACGCGTGTTCGTGGAACTTCGTCGGAAGTTCTGGATCCTCAGAGGCAGGGAATCAGTACGTAGGCACCAACGAGCCTGTCTAGACTGCTGCAAATGGAGGTCCAAACCAGCCAGCCAGAAAATGATGGACCTTCCGCCACCTCGACTCAGGCTGTACAAACCAGCAGTTACATTTAAGATATAAGTAATTGGAAACCTATTCAAGAAGGTTTTTTGGAATTGCATTCAAGTGTACCCTTGTGCTTTGCTGTGCTGCATTCACTGTATTGCCTTACCACCAAGAGACTTTCATTAAACCCCTTTTATTTCACATTGTTGTCCTGTGTTCTGACCGACACACCAAGGAGACACGCACGTATTTCCCAATTTCCTAAATACAGTCCACCCTCTAGTTCCTGAGCTACGCCCGTTGCAATAAAGGTCCTTCGAGCCGGATAGATAGGGCGCAGAAATGAGAAGAGGTGGGGCCTGCTCTTTAAGTGCCTGACAACCAGAGCGGTCCATCTAGAGATCCTGACATCCATTGACAGCGACGCATTCCTCATGGCCCTTAGACGGTTCATTGCCCGTCGTGGTCAGCCTGCCGAACTCTACTCTGACCAAGGCACTAATTTCCGTGGAGGAGAGTCCGAACTCAAAGAAGCCTACAGCAACCTGAGCCATGACCTGCAGCAGCTCCTGGCCAAGAGACAGATCAGCTTCCATTACAACCCGCCTGCAGCTCCTCACTTTGGCGGAGCATGGGAGCGTGAGATCAGGTCGGTCAAGACTGCCCTATATGCCACAGTGGGCTCAGAGACTGTGACCGAGGAAGTCCTCAGGACTGTCCTCACTGAGATCGAGGCCATAATGAACTCAAAGCCGCTGGGATATGTCTCAGCTGACCTAGCAGATCCAGACCCGGTAACGCCCAATTGTCTCCTCATGGGGCGGCCAGATGGCTCCCTACCTCAAGTCATCTATCCGGAGTCAGAGCTGCTGAGCAGACGGAGATGGAGACATTCCCAAGTGTTGGCAGAGAGATTCTGGTCAGCCTACATCAAAGACTACCTGCTGGGACTACAGACCCGAGGGAAGTGGCAGAATCCTTCCCCAGACGTCGAAGTCGGCATGGTGGTTATGTTGATCGATCCCCAAGTACCCCGGTCTTCATGGCAGATCGGCAAAGTGGTCAAGGTCTTCCCAGGCGCCGACGGACGGGTGAGGACAGCCGACGTGAAGATCCACGATCGAGTCTACACCAGGCCCATCGTCCGCCTGATCGTGCTTCCAGAGATCACCGACGCAGAGGACAACCCTGATGACCCCGACCCTGATTGACTTCAGGGCAGCCTTTCCAAGGGACAAATTTAGCCACAAATTTGGGGGCGGCTGTGTTGGAAAGGCCAGGGTTTGTGCATGTGCCCCTGTCGTGATCCTCATTAATATTCATGGTTCACGTGCACAGAGTGTGGTAGGTAGTTTAGTCATGTTCCCGGGCACGAGTTGTAAGTCCGTTAGTTGAATTGATGCCGCTTGCTGCAGAAGTCCTGCCGAAGTTTGCCTTTTCCTGTGTGCGTAAATGAAGAAAATGTGAGTAATCCTGTCGAAATGTTAAATGTCTAGCCTGTATTTACTGTGTATATAATGTGTGAGATGAATGATAGAAGTTTTAGTGATCGTTTTTTGTCTATTCATTTCCAGCTAAGTTTCCTTTATTTTAGCTTGACTTATACTGTGTAATTACTGCAGATTTTCGGTGATATTTGTTACCTATGTATGTGTAGAGTAATTTCGAGTGTAGTGTGTCATGAATCTGTCCTTTATTAACGATTTTTGGGCTTATAATACTGATGCAGAAGTTCGTTAGATTTTGTACTCATTTAAGTGGAGATGCTGGAACTTTCCAGAGCTGCCAGCTGCCTGTATTACCGCTAGTTGTCTGTAGAGGGCGATCTTACTCCATGATTGTCATGTGTCCTGTATATGTATGTGTTAGTGCACCAGTATAGCTTTAACTGAGAGATATTTTCCTGTTGTTTCTTTCCCTTGTAGACCACACACACACACAATGCCTTTTTGTTACCTTTAAAATATGAATAATTTGGAGATCTATTCAAGAAGATTTATTTGGAATTACATTCAAGTGTACCCTGGTGCTTTGCTGTGCTGCATTCACTGTATTGCCTTACCACCAAGAGACTTTCATTAAACCCCTTTTATTCCACATTGTTGTCCTGTGTTCTGACCGACACACCAAGGAGACACGCACATATTTCCCAAGTTTATAATACAGTCCACCCTCTAGTTCCTGAGCTACGCCCGTTGCAATACAGTACAGTACAGTACAGTAGCATACAGTACGGTGCAGAATAGTAAAGTACAGTACAGTCGCATGCAGTACGGTGCAGAATAGTAGAGTACAGTACAGTACAGTCGCATGCAGTACGGTACAGTACAATAGCATACAGTACGGTGCAGTACAGTACAGTTTGGTATATCACATTGCAGTACAGTTCAGTACAGTAGAGTACAGTACGGTGCAGTACAGTTCAGTGTATCACATTACAGTACAGTACAGTAGAGTACAGTGGGCCTACAGTACAGTATGGTATATCACGTACAGTACAGTACAGTACGGTCCAGTACAGTACAGTACAGTACAATAGAGTATGGTGCAGTAGAGTACAGTACCATACAGTATATAACATTACAGTACAGTACAGTACAATATAGCAGAGTACACTACACCACAGTAGAGTACAGTATCTTGATGACGTTTGGGCTAATTTGACTGGTGTATCCCTCCAAAGTCAATGGGATTTCCACATGTTGTTGTTTAAAGTTTTTGAAAGACTTTGAGTGTGTGAGAGAAGTAAGCCAGGCTGACATGTTTTAAACAAAGGACCACACCCACAAATAAAAAATAATGAGCAATCAATAAATCAAGTGGTTAGGTAGCCAACATATCATCTAGGTTAAAGGCCAAAGTAGAACATAAAACAGACATGTTACCATTTTGCATATGTCAATATACTGTATGTATGGTGTATTGTATATTGATTATTCATACTTTCCTAAGCATAGAGACCCCCATCACTCCATAGTACACTAGGACTTGAGGTATACATATCTGAACACAAAACAGCATACATTTTAATTTGTAATGACCTCATAGAGGTGGATAATCCAAGCTGTCACTGACACTTGATATGCACATGTATTCACTTGATTGATATGAAAATTGAATATTTCAGTTGGGCTCCTAGGCTTAAATCATTGATCAAAAATTGATCATTGATCAGAAATTCTTTCTGGTGAACATTTGTGCCAAATTGCATGATTCTCTCCCTAATTTAACTCTTCTTGGCCTTATTTACAAGTTGCGAGGTAGCCATCTTGAAAAATGGCAGCCATCTTGGATTTTGAGTGGCCAATGCTCTTTTGTGAAAGGGTGCATTCTAATGAACATTTGTGCCTAATTGTATGATTGTATCATTAATTTAACTATTCTTAGCCTTATTTACAAGTGAACAGGGTGGCCATCTTGAAAAATGGCGGCCATCTTGGATTTTGAGTGGCCAATGCTCTTTCGTGAAAGAGTACATTCTAATGAACATTTGTGCCTAATTGTATGATTGTATCATTAATTTAACTATTCTTAGCCTTATTTACAAGTGAACAGGGTGGCCATCTTGAAAAATGGCGGCCATCTTGGATTTTGAGTGGCCAATGCTCTTTCGTGAAAGAGTACATTCTGGTGAACATTTGTGCCTAATTGTATGATTGTATCATTAATTTAACTATTCTTAGCCTTATTTACAAGTGAACAGGGTGGCCATCTTGAAAAATGGCGGCCATCTTGGATTTTGAGTGGCCAATGCTCTTTTGTGAAAGAGTGCATTCTAATGAACATTTGTGCCGAATTGTGTGATTGTATCATTAATTTAACTCTTCTTAGCCTTATTTACAAGTGAACAGGGTGGCCATCTTGAAAAATGGCCGCCATTTTGGATTTTTGCGTGGCCAACGCCCTTAGCTGAAAGAGTACATTCTAATGAACCTCTGTGCCAATTTCTATGCTTGCATACCAAAGTGAACTATTTTTGGTCTTATTTGCTCCGCTATGTTTGTTTGCTTCCCGTCAAAGTGGGAGTTCCCGTATGTTCTGCAATTCGGAAAGTACTTGCATTTATTCCAGACCTGACTAGTTGCAATGCTGAAGGTGTTGCATCACAAGGAGGGCTCAGTCTGGCTACCGTAATGGCACATTTTAGTTGTTTTTGTTTTTATTACTATTTTTATTATTATTTTTCAAAGCTCATTTGTTTTTTTGTGTGTTTATTTATTTTGTTTTTTTTGTAAATGCACCTGCCCCCCAAAATGTGTGTGTGTGTGTGTATAAATGAATACTGTAAATAAATTATTGATTGTTTGAGCAAGCCTCTCATGTGAGTTTTTTCTATAATATCAGTGGTAGTTGCACATGAAATGTTAGTGTATACTGCAGAGACGTGCGGTCAGGGTAGGCACTGCCCACCCTGTGATAAATTTCTTAAAAATAAAAACTAACACGTGTTTCAGAGTTCACATACACAACAATAACATTGATTCAGCATATATTATGAGCTGTTAAAAGTACAGTATACGGAGGACAACGATCAAAAACCTAAGTAATCGCACGAAGCAAAGCGCTCAGGCTTGGGCAGGTTGCCGTGGCAACGCGCAGTCCTGGCTGGTAGCAGAGACCGGCTATGCTGGTAGCCTGTGAAAGCAGAGCTTTCGAATGCCAGCCAGGCAGCCCGGTCAGGCTCACTTTGCCTCTGCCTACTCTGGCTTCAGTGCTGTCAATGTAGAAGTTTGCGCATGCGTATTAAGTTGTCACATAGCTTGTCAATGGGACTAAAAGCAGAGCTTTTGGCTGTGGCGGGAGTATGTGAGCCAATCACAGCGGCCAAAACTAAAAATTGTTACAATTCAGGTGTAATGACTATGCAATAGTCCCGCGAAGACACTGCATTCAGCACTCTATCGAAGACTTTGGAAGTGAAACATCGGCAGCGATGTCAAAAATTGCACATCTGAAGTGTTTTAGCAAGCTTGATTACCAGCAGAAGTTGCTCACCATCAATTGAGGTAGGCCAACACCCCTTCTTCGCGATTTATATCAGCGCAAGGAGCAGAAAATAGTACGTACATTCCATCAGGAATGGTATGAGAGAAAAGTGTGGCTCTGCGGGTGTGATGTTAGCAACCGTCTGTTCTGCTTCCCATGCTTGCTGTTCTCAACACAGCGTGAGCATGTGTGGGTAAGTGCTGGCTACGGTGATATAAATAACCTGCCCACTGCCTTAGCCAAGCATGAACGGTCAAGTGCACACATTCAACACCAGATAGCACTAAAAACATTCGGGAAGGGCACTCCGATTAATTTAGCTTTGGATGAGGCAACTCGGTGCATAATGTGAAGGTTAGGTAAAACCACGAGATCCTGAAGCATTTGATTCACGCCACTTGTTACCTTGCAAGGCAGGAATTACCATTTGGGGGAATGATGAAATGTCAGACTCCTCAAACAGGGGGAATTACGTGGAGTTTTTGAATACCATTGCGGAAACAGACGAGCGTTTGCAGGTGCACCTGGACACATCAACGGTGTTCAGTGGTACATCCAACAGCATTCAGAACGACCTCATCTCGGCAGTGTGTGACACCGTCTGTCAAGACATCCGTACGGAGGTAAGTGCTGCCCCACTTGTGTCTGTGCAAGTGGATGAGACGACCGACATTACAAACAAAGCCCAAATGTCAGTCATCTTGCGTTACGTCAGCAAAAACACAGTGAAAGAGGCATTTTTGGGCTTTGCGGATGTAAGCAGGGATCGCAGAGCTGCCGCTGTAACCGAGCAGATATTATCTGTGCTAGGCGCTTACAATTGCACTGATAAGCTAGTTACGCAGACATATGACGGTGCCGCTGTGATGGCTTCTGATCTGAACGGAGTCCAGGCAAAAGTGAGAGAAGTCGTTTCCGAAGCACTTTTCATTCACTGCTACGCGCATAGATTAAATCTTGTGCTTTCACTGGCTGCAACAGCAATCAGAGAGAGCAGGGTATTTTTTCAAACTGTTGAGGGACTCGCATCATTTAAGTCTGTGAAACGTACCCGGTTCTTGGACGAAATTGTGAAGCGCCGCATGCCTAGGGCCGCGCCAACCAGATGGAGTTCGCACTCAAGGCTGGTCCAATAGTATAGTCAAATGTCAGAATTGAACAAATCGCTATTGCAGAGTTTCCAAGATGACCTCTGAGAAACAGTCATGTGACAATTTGCAGCAATGTTAACATCTTTTATTGTTAAAGGGTTTATGAAACGAAAACAAAGTAAAGGAATTTGACCATTTCCAGGACAGATTCTGAAAGTTCTAAGCCTTGTGAATAAAATGGGATATTGTCTGGGTGATATTTTGTCCTAAAAGTCATGTTAAAACGTTCCCAAAAAGTGTTATGTTGACTTTTTTTTGTGACATGCAAATTTTATGCAAATGATATGCGTGACATATCACCTCGTTCCACCTTGTTCAGATCAATGGCGGCTAGTACCAAAACAAAGCGCAGTGTTAAGCAGTGTGTTGCTGGAGGGCCGAACGGTGCCAGCTGCAAAAATGGCTACTTGACAGAAGGACTATCTTTGCACAAGTTCTCTTCTGTGAAGAATGATGGAACTGTGGCCGACAAGGAGAAGGCTAAAACAAGGACTCTGTGGATCCAATTCGTACGCAGGCACCGGCGTGGTTTTGAAGCAAGCTCACTGTTGTGCTCGGCACATTTCCACCCCTCGTGCTTCACCACAAATGTGGAGATCGCGGCATGATTGGACTGAAGAGAATGCTATTGCCTCAAGCAGTTCCAACAATTGACATCGCCGGCGTGCAGACTGAAACTGCCCCTGTAACTGCTCGGGCACGAAGACAGGTGAGTGCAGCTTTAGGCTACTCGTTTTACCTTGTCCACCTGCTTTGTATGTTGTTTTCAGGAAAGGGTAATGCACATTACATGCCAAACCGATGAATGCTCTCGGGATATGCACTTTTTGTTGATTGCCATTCAACTTGTCAATAAATTGGTTTTGGCGCTTCAGACTCCGTGGTGCTCTCGGTCGAGGACAGCCAACTCACAGACTGGGCTACTGCTTAGCAAATAAACGGAGATGCATATAGCGTAGGCCTACTTTGAAGCGTTTGATTGTTTGTTTTTAGTATTGTAGTGCACGTGTGGCTGACGTTTGGACACACCTCGTCCTGTGAGTCAGGCTGAGGGACACGCGACGCCTGTGACTTTGAGCACAAAAAATAATAATAATGATAAACGCTAAAAAATATGTTGAGGACTCGGGCTATCTAGGGTGTTTTTCCAACAGCCTAACACCTCCGTTTTTTCTCTAGTTGATGATATTTTTGCATGTATGCATTTCAATCACACTATATCGCGCAATTGAATCAAAATGCCCCCCATTTGTCCACAAATACACACGCCACGTCATCTTTGGGTCATGGCAAAGCGCCCTTGGCAACCATAAACAAAACGAACTGTCAGGCTATGTCAACAATCGTCACTTCGCCTGTCAGACATGTCACTCTCTGCAGATGTATCAATGCCTCTGAAATAGATTTGTGCTGCTGTTTTTTTTTCTCATGAGGTTGGATATGTGTTTTTCTTCACGCTGATGTTTGTATCAGAATTTTGGTTCCTTTATAAGATGTGGGTCCATCAAATGTGTGTTGTTTTCTCAGATCGCCATACTAGCAAACCAGGGACTTTCCTCTATGACGTCACAGCCCGTAGCTCATTAGTCAAACCGAATTCACACTTTGAGTTGCCATTTTCACAAGTTCCTCCAGGATGATTGGGTTCAAAGTCTCATCGATGCTATCAGAAAAAACAAGGCTTTAATGGGAATGACCGTTTGTTTTTGTTTCATAACCTCTTTAACTAGACATATTAAGGAGTCTAAAAACAATTACAGGGGGTGCACGTGGACCCCCTATAATGACTAGACTATCAAACCTACCTATAAAATAATAGAGTAAGAGAGGTTAAGAGAGACCATTTAATCAACACTTCGTGACCCCCCACTTTGAAAAACACTGCTCAAGGTGGTGACTACATCACCATCAGCGTCTTTCAGAGAAAAGGTGAGTAGGAGTGGTCCAGCAGCATCAGCGTCTGGACATGACCATAGGGTGACCATCTGTCCGGACTTCGGCTGGACAACCCCGCCCCTTAATCTTAACCCACCGCCCTGTCGTAGTACCCGTGGCTTCAAATCGCTGACTCTCCGCCTACATGTCACTCCCCGTATCATTCTAAACAGTAGGCGGAAATCAGGAAGCTGCGCTGCCATATTATCAGCTGCCAAAAAAAAACGTTTTAGTTGTAGGCTAAAACAAGGACTTTGGGAAGGACTTTCGCATTGGCATCAGTAGCAGTGTTGCCAGATTGGGCGGGTGCCCGCCCAATTGGGCTACTTGGGATGAGCGTTGGCGGGCAAAAACGGAAAAAATTGGCCATTTGGCGTTTTTTTTAGCCGTTTTGGGCCCATAGAAGTCAATGTAATTAGTTGAATTTGAGCGGAATTTAGCGCATTTTGGCGGTTTTTGAGAACCTTTTGGACAGGATTTGGTCAGACACATCTGGTAACACTGATCAGTAGGCCCACCTTTAACGTTCAGAGACGTAGAGGTTACGATAGACGATCTTCCCGTTGGAGTGTAGGGGCCTTGGGCCTACTTATTTATTCAATCGTTATTTTTTACTGGGAAGGCATGCATACATGTAAAGATACGGGCAGGAGTGTAATTATCAGCTGTGTTTTAAATCGGGAGGCGGCCGGTTCTGTCATCCCCCCCTCCTAATAGCTACAATTTATTTAATTTAGGCTAATTTAATCAAAGTTATGGTCAGGAGTGTATCAGCAGTGTTTGAGGAGGGCCGCTTCTGTCAGCATCTCCCCCCTCCTCCCCCTAATAGCTTACAATTTATTTGACAACTTTAATCAAAGTTACGGTCAGGAGTGTATGTATTTATCAGTAGTGTTTTAAATCAGCACCCCCTCCCCGCCCCTGCAGATGCTTGGATATCCATAGCAACAACACAAGCTGAAAATACAGACAGAAAGCCTGTGCAGAAATACGCTTTGAGCGCCTGTGCAGAAATACGCTTTGTCTAGTTTGTGTCAATGACGTTGTCAGTGTAGTTTTCAAAAGCAAACGCATGCATATCATACATCAACCACAAGGCTCAAATCGTAAATCGACCACGAGTCGCAGATATCGGAAACACAACCAACTGTCTGTCGAGTTTGTGTCAATGTAGCTTTCAAATGCAAACGCATGCATATCGCAAATTAACCACGAGGCTCAAATTGTAAATCGACCACGAGTCGCTAGGCAGCAGTCGGGCAATTCAAATGAATAGGCAGCGGAAGAAGCGTTGCCCAACCACAAAAAACAGGCAATAACGTGAATGCACCATGAAGTTTACAGTTCAGTTCCCCATTTTTTTGTGTGAAAACTTCACGAAATGGCCTAGATAGGGCTCGCAATATACCAGTATTTCCTTTCACGGTGTGTGTAACCAGAAATGTTGCGCCATCATGTTTTTACCAGTAGATGTCCTCAGTGTAACATCTGGTAATTTAGGACCTGTAGTTGGGGCTATTCTTATTCACGCACCAGCAGAGCCACGCAAAGTGGTGCCTTTATGGCTAACTTGACATGTCTGAAATAAAAGTTCAATATTAATCTATGACAACATAGACATAACATGATTATGCATGTCAATGGTAATTATGGTCATCCTTATTTGTGTGCACACACACGCACACACAGCCTCACACACAACTATATACACAGAGCTTAAAAGGTTAAGATGATGTGGATAGACATGTATCTGAAAGCACAGTGAAATATTAATATATACTACATTTTGTGCATGTGCCTGTCACCACAGTTTTCCAGGTGAGCAGGATGCGGAGCGGAGGCGGCAGTGGATCGTTAATATTCGACAGCAGGACTGGACGCCCAGCTCATCATCTCGCCTGTGCGGTGTACATTTTGAGGAGGATGCCTTCACCATTGATGTAGAGGGGGGCCGCCTGAAGACCACGGCGGTACCTACTCCGTTCTCCTTCCCTGAGCATCTTCAAAAGAAACTTGCTTAGGTGAGAACCTCAAAGGTAAGTGCTGCTGCTGTGGCAGGTGTTTCTGAGGTAAGTGTTCCTGTTTCTTTACCTTCTGTCACAGTAGCTGAAGAAGTTAGGGCAGAGGTACATGGTGGACTGGGCAAAGAAGCCTTAGAAGAGCATAGTTACACTTTAAATTCTCCACGTGTGTTGAAACGTAAAAATGACGCACTATTAAAAATTGTGGAGAAGTACCAGAAGAGGATGAGGTTGGAGAAGCAGAAAACCAGGCGGCTGGAGATGAGAATCACCACTCTTAAAGAGGTGACTATGGATCTAAAAAAGCAGCTGATGATCTCAGATCAGTGCGCCGCCATCCTCGATAAAGTCGATGGGATACCCGAGGACATAATGCGTATGATGCTGGAGGGTAGAAAAACTGCCAAATATTCAGATGAATTGAGGCAGTTTGCCACTACACTGCATTTTTATCTCCAAAAGCGTACGAGTATGTCAGGAAGAAATTTAAGAACTTTCTGCCTCATAAGGATACCATTTGTGTGTGGTACAGTGTGTCAGCTGATCCAGGTTTCACTGTTGCCTCTTTTGCCGCTTTGAAGGGACATGTGGAAACTAACAAAGCACAAGGGCGAGTAACTGTGTGTGCTTTGACACTTGATGAGATGTACATTCATAGAATGTCAGAGTTTGCTGGGGACCAAACCCATGGCCATGCTGACATGGGAAGTGGCAAGATTTCAAACACCATGGCAAGGGAGGCCTTAGTTGTCGTGGTCATGGACCTAAATGAGGCATGGAGGATTCCCATTGCATACTTCCTCATCAATTCTATGGATCACGAGGACAAAGCAAATGTTGTGCAGGCTTCATGAAGTTGGCATCAAGGTGGTTTCCATTACATTTGATGGTTTGAGGACAAACCTCAAAATAGCTGGCGCACTTGGTGCCAACCTTAGCATCTCAGACATGAAGCCTTATTTCCAGCATCCAGAAGACTAAAGTCAGCTGGTCCACGTGCTCCTGGATGCCTGCCATTTGCCTAAGATTATCCGCAATCTTTTCGGAACATTGCTTGTGCTGTACACTGAGGATGAGTAGAAGATAGAGTGGCGATACATTGTGGCGCTGAATGACCATCAAGAAAATGAAGGTCTGAGGCTTGGAAATAAACTATAAATGGCCCATATCCAGTGGAGGAAACAGAAGATGAAAGTCACTCTGGCAGCACAGCTGTTTAGCAGTAGTGTTGCTGATGCCATCGAATACTGTGACAAGGAGCCGAAGTTAAAGGACTTCTCAGGCAGTGAAGCAACTGTGCGTTTCTTGCGCATTGTGACATGCTGCTTTTGATGTCCTTAACAGTCGGAATCCACTTGGGAAAGGCTTAAAGCGATGGTTCGGAGTAGAATCACCCTAATGCCATTTGAACCGTGACACCCATCCACCTTTACACCCGAAGTGTTTTCTGCCGCAGGCTTACATCAACAGAGTTGCCGTGTTATTCGATGTTTATTCCGGTTAGCTTGACTCAAGCGCATATGGATACTGGGCACCGTCTCCAAACTTTCCCCACAAAAATAACATGTCATGACACCAAACTTCTGCAGTAGCACAAATATGGTCTGTACTCACGAAACGAAGCATTTGGAAGTTTGGAAATAGTCCAGGAGTTTATTATCATCAACACAAGCCGAATAGCTTCTCTGCTGCTAAAGCTGCGCCAACGTTACTTCCGTCATCTAAGACAAGCATGTAAGAGTCCTCAACGAAGCTCATAATATGCACAATGAAAAGTGAATTCAGCATCAGTATTGATAACGAAAATCCTTGTCTAATTGATAGTAGGTAAGATTTGAAATATCTTTTAAGTATTGCCTTGAAAATATAACCCTTAATCACAATTCAGTGAAAACTTTTTTAACACTCTCGTCTGGAAGTTTGTTGAAGACTTTTACGGGCTTGTCTCATATGACGGAAGTAACGTTGGCACAGCTTTAGCAGCAGAGAAGCTATTCAGCTTGTGTTGATAATACTAAACTCCTGGACTATTTCCAAACTTCCAAATGCTTCGTTTCGTGAGTACAGACCATATTTGTGCTACTGCAGAAGTTTGGTGTAATGACATGTTATTTTTGTGGGGAAAGTTTGGAGACGGTGCCCAGTATCCATATGCGCTTGAGTCAAGCTAACCGGAATAAACATCGAATAACACGGCAACTCTGTTGATGTAAGTCTGCGGCAGAAAACACTTCGGGTGTAAAGGTGGATGGGTGTCACGGTTCAAATGGCATTAGGGTGATTCTACTCCGAACCATCGCTTTAATAGCTCCACTGAAGCTAAGCACAAAAGAAGGCATCTGGCAGAGGACTTTCTTCGTTGTCTGAAAATGTTACGACATGGAGAGTTGGAGCCACTTCATCAGACTGACAAAAAAACATCTATCCAGGGTGTGTGCTTAATGTCTACCATGACGTGGTGGAAAGCAACAATCCATCCTGCAGGTACCTTCTGACGTACAAGCTTAGTCAAGACCACTTGGAGCTCTTTTTTGCATTAGTAAGAGCTAGAGGGGGATAAAACAACAATCCCAATGTCAGGCAGTTCAGAGCAGCCCACAAGGGGTTGCTTGTACGTCACTAAGTCAAATCAGGTAATGGTAACTGCCTCCTCAGAGACAACACTGATGTGCTGGATGCCACCCCAGTAGCAGTGAATGTCTCAAGAAAAACTACAGTGTACCTGGTGTATGTGGAAGCGAATTTGTCGGACATTGCTACTGTTCCCCTCCCAGATGTGGACCCCTTGTCTGAGTTCAAGGAGGCAGCAGTCAGCTACATGGCTGGTTTCATAGTCAAAATTATCCATGACAAAATATTCTGCCAACCATGTTCCCTTGCACTAAAAGCCGATGACGACACCAAACAACCACTGCCTTGCTTGTGTCTAGCATTTTAAACACTTCAGTGAGTACTCTGCTATTATGCTGTTATTAAGGGTTTTTAACGGAGGGCTCTGGGTTAAAGACAATTCTGGTCGCTGCAGTACAGTATTGTTAAGTCCTTTTGATATACCATAATTCCACTCGGGGGTATAAATCCGAACAATCAGGAACTTGACGGTCTTTTCGTGCTTCAGAGTAAGGTAGGAAGATGATACAATGCATGTTACTGCAAGCCAGGCATAACAAAACGTACACTTTGGGAAAGTGTTCGTATTGTCTCTTCTATTACTACTGCATTAAGTGTTATCGGCGATTAAATACGGGAATTATTTATTTCAAGATTTAATTCAAGTGCATGTGATCATTCTGGATATTTCACGCGATGCGAGAGTGCAACAATAGCTGGCGGGAAACTGCTTTGTCTCGACTCGAGGTAGCATACACGTGCTCCTGCAATGCTAACTTCACTGTGGACGAAACTGAACAAACTGAACATGTGATTTAACAAGATCTCATAACCACAAATAAGGTAACAGTAGTTTGCATGCCGTGTAACAATATGGCGAGACATTTGTCTGTCACTGGACAGGTTTCCCTCCAGCTATGTTGCATACTCGGTCTGCAATCAACCTGCATGACCTTCTTATCTACAACCTAGTAAATTAAACTGATGTTGCTCTCTGTTCTGTTTAAGTTTCAGGCAGATACTCGCAGTTTCAGGCAAGACTCAAAGCAAGGTGAGGTTTTTTTTTTATAACGGTTGATGAATTACTGCATAATGTGTTTTTAACATTATATATATTATATTCTATAAATGTTATATATTCTTTTTCACATTGCTTTACATACAGGCCGAAGCCCTCTGACCTGTCTTTATTATTTTTACGTTTTTGTTTAGGAATCGATAGCAGAGATGGACCAGAAGACCAGCTGTGTGGATCGTAGGGGACAGCTACATCCGGCGCGCGACTGAGAGGGCAAGGGTAAGTATCAGTAAGAACTTAGACCTGCCGGTCGATATAACATGGTTTGGAGTTGGAGGCCTGCGATGGGGGTCCTTTGTGTCTAGGTTGGACTCACTGTTGCGTTCCAGACCTGCCCCAGATGTGTTAAGTCGGGCATATTTTCAGCTTCTGCTCACACTGCACGAGGGAAATTTCGTGATTTAAAAGTTCATATCTCATTACTCACCACCTCACACTATACGATCCGACGGATAAGAGCAGAATGGTCCGACTGTACGACACACGTTTCCTGGGGCTGCAGAGGAGGGAACATGCGGACATGATCAAGAGCGAATTGGATCAAATCGGGTCGTGGCACTGCTTTAACTGTGGAGTGCCAAATCCTGGCAAAATCGGGAGAAAGGTCGCACAGTGTAAGCCCAGCTTTAAGCCGGGCATACACTGTGCGATATTTTCACTCGTGGGTCTTAAGCTTCTGCTCACACTGCACGATGGAATTTCACTGTTTAAAAGTTCACAGCTCACGACTCACGTCCTCACACTACACGAGCCGACAGTCGGATGCCAGCGAAATGCTTCCACCGTACGACGCGACAGGCATGTTTCCCCGGTCTGCAGAGGAGGGAACATGCGCACCTGAGGTGGAGATGAGGTCGCGCTGAACAGCGAATCGCACGGCCCTATTGATTTGTGCATGTGAAGTGTCAAATCGGGTCGTGGCATTGCTTTAACTGTGCGATTTACGCACGAGCCACGACCAGAATTTCAAACCGTTTTGATTTTCTTGCGACCCTGCGATTGCACGATCGTGAGGCGAAATCGCTTGTTGTTACCCCATGTACACTGCACGATGCGAGACTCACGATTGACCTGCGATTGAGCAAGAAATCGCCCCGACTCTCAAAAAGTCGTGCGAGTGCCAAATTGGGGCAAAAGTCGCACAGTGTAAGCCCAGCTTTAGTCGTGTATTTTTGGAGGTAATGATCTAGGAAAAGTAAAAGGGACTGGAATGGCTAGCACGATGAAATGGAAGGTCAGGTGCATGAGAACTACCCCAACCTTAAGTTAGTGTTCTCTTGCATTACAGAAAGACGCGTGGGCGTCCCTAACAGCTTAATCATCAGCGTGCCTTTCTGAATAATGTCATGTCCGCATTTATGGGGTCATTAGGGGGAGTTGCAATTCGGCACCCCGAAATTAAGCACAATTGGGAGGGGATGTTTTTAGCTGACGGGGTCCACCTGACGGACATAGGACATGACATATTCAACAGAAACCTCCAGGGGAATGGTTTGTGATGTGTAGATGAGAAATGATGATTCTGCTTTTTTCTCGACTGTGGTGGCACCTCGCCAGCCGAGGTCGTCTCACCCGACCCACACCCACAACCCAGAGCTCTATGGGTGGAACCGATGGATTGGAGGGCCGTGGAATTCCAAGACTGGTGCGGAAAATCCATTCAGGGAGTTGGCCTTGGGGGCTTCAAGGACTCGATGCAATCCATCATTGTGGTTCGCAGACGCCCTGAAGGTCAGGTGGGCAGTGTGGCCGACCAAGGAATTTCTATCGAGGGGCCAATCTAAGGACCGGGCACACTGCGGAGTGTGCAAAGGGACATTGGAATTATGAGGCGCCGCCTAGCCAATATGTCAGGAATTGCATACACATCACCGCTAAAAGCTTGCACGTACCTTACTTTTCCTCGCACATCACCGCTAAAAGCTTGCACGTACCTTACTTTTCCTCGCACATCACCGCTAAAAGCTTGCACGTACATTACTTTTCCTCGCACATGCACCCGAAAGGTTTGCACGTACACTGTTATTTGCTTGCACTCGAACAGGAAAACGTTGTGCATACGCCACATTTTCATGCACGCAGTAACAAAAATCTCACACACAAACTACTTTGACCTCGCACACACACCACTTTTGCCTCTCACACATACACACATTACACTCATACGCACAATACTTTTATTTGCACATGCACGCCAAACGCTCACACATAATTAGACTTTACTTCGCACCTATCCCACTTTTCTATGCACATACACCCTAAAAGCTCGCACACATACCAGTGTTACTACGCACATGCTTGACTTTTCCCTCACGCACATACCACTTTTTTCTTACACATCACTACCATTCAAAATCGAGATTTCAGATGGTGTTTATGACAGGGAAATGGTATGTGTGCGACGACGTTAGTGTTGTGTGTCTCTGAGAAAGTGGTGTGTGTGTGTGTGTGTGTGTATGTAAGTTGTAGTGTGTCACACAAAAAGTGTTGTGTGTGCGAGCTAACATGTAAATTAAGGGCCGAGCTCCGCCCAGGTGCCAGCTCATTATGCAAATGCAGACCGAGTAAAGAAAACATTGAATATTCTGACCATTCTGAACGTTACCCTTCTATTATGTAAAAAAAATATATATATATAAATAATAAAATGAATGGTGATACAGTTTAACCAGCCCAACCCACTTTCTTTGCCTGAACGTGGGTTGCTCGCACATTTAACGGACTGACGAACGGACTTCGAAATGGCTGCGCATACCAGGGACAGGGACGCCATGTTAAATCAGGCTATAGGGCTTTTAAACACAATTATAGATTCTCCTGGAAATTCAGGCGTTAACATCCAGGCAGGTGTTAACAATTTAGCTCGTTCTAATAATTCGACACCAACACCATCAGCAGACTCGGTCCAAGATGAGGTCAATGCACTCTTCAGAAGATCCACTGGGGCCACCACCTCTGCCACACCTGCACTTTCATTCGGAAAATGGGCCACTACATCAAAAAAGAAACGGTTGTATTTCCCTCTTTTACTTAATATGTGGTGATGTGCTGTGATCTTATGCATGCTGTGTCTATGTGTTACTGTACTGGTCCCCGCTAGTTCGGTACTTTGGAATTAGCATGCATAAGATCACAGCACATCACCACATATTAAGTGGCCCATGGCCCACATCCTCGGGACCTGTCCCCTAGTCAGAAAAGAGCGGATCATGAGTCACAATATTGTCTGCAGGATTCTGAGCTCGGTAGCGAGTCAGCTCGGATGGAGAGTGCATCGGGAAACCAGCTTCCGATTCTACAGGTAGGTGGTGTTTGAGTGCTTTTTCACAAGTGGTAGACTAGAGAGACATTATTGTTTGGTTTGTTGCGTTAACTGCTAAATGTTAAGGCTATGGCTGCAAGACTCTGGAAAACCTAGCAAATGCAGCTGAATAAGAAGTGATCAAAAAGGTATGGGAGAAGCCCTGAAACAAAAAGACTGTGTCATGGTAGTCAGGCGAATTCAGCCTACTACACAAATACGGGTAGTGGGCCGACTGTCATCAGACGCCACAACCGCCAAGCCAGCGCAAAAACGAACATTTCGTATACAAACTGTCGGGTCACTATTGGGAGGGAAAGTAATCTCATCGCCCCCTGCTTGCAACGTTCCAAGCCCCTGCATCAAATGAATGGGTTTTGTCTTAAAAAGTACATCTCTGCCCTGACGACGAAGTAGGAGTAGTGGCAGTCATATAATATGCATTTTGGCCCGTTTTATCGAATCAGGTGGTAAAATGTTTGGTTTTTCACTGATCTGTAGTGATTTTAATCTTTAAAAAGCCAATACAGAACTACACTACAGAAGTTAAAACCAAGCCAAATTAATCGCGTGTATATATGTGTACTAGGAAGACAATATAGAATTCACAGGATTACAAGAATGTGAAGTAACGCGAAGAACTTGCGTTCATTTGTTTCTCTGTGTTGTCAACGAGGCGCGAAGCACAGCATGCTGGGAACTGTAGTCAGTATCCGACCAGATTGGCACAATTTCTATTTTTCTTAAAAGGCCAAAAAATTACTCAAGATTTTCACAGGTAGTAAGTAGTTCATCCTATTGTGTAAGCTGAAAAATGCGGCTAAAATCCCCGTAAGTGATCACAGAGACTGGGAGTAACCAATGCTGTAGTAGGGTAAGTTCTAAGGATGAGTGAGAAAAACTGAGTTCCCATTGAGAAACATCAAGTTACACACATCCAAACAGCCAAAGTCGCTATCGGCTCGCTGAAAAGTCGCTATGACCTCACAATGTAACGCACGACAAGCTGAGCCCACAAGCCTTTGTTCAGAGCACATATGGGCAGTGATCCTGCTTAACCGTGGGAAATTCTCAATTATGTATGCACCCTTAAGTCGCTAGATGAGGTTTTCAGTTGTCAGGGAAGTCTAAACTGAAACTGCGACTTTACAAAATTTTGGTTGTTTATAGTGATGTCCCATTCACGAACAAACCGGTTGTTATGAACAAGTCTTAGACAGGGTTGCCAGATGACGCCTAGTACCCACTGGGATAATTGCCGGGCAGAATCTGCGGCGCGCCATATCTTGCTGGGGGTGTGGTCACGGATAGTCCCAGTAGATACTCCCCGGGGCTAACTACGCTTCTCACCCGCCTTTCAACCCTCGCGGCACGGCCAGTGTCTCGTGGCAGACAGCGGGTAGACCGAGCGAGATAGCAAACGGCGAACGGTCGTTTGCACACATTACTCACCCAGTATCACAAAACAGTGTGTACATGGCTTAAATGCGATTGTGTTTTGGTCGTAGATAAAATGTAAGCCCTGTTATGTCATTATAGAAGTACAGAAGTAGTCTAATAAACTTGTAGCTGCCTGGTTCTGGTAAAATGCTAACGTTAGCTTACCCGGTTAGCTCAAATCATCGAGTGATCAAATGGCAATGTGGGGTAACCTATTTGTGTTAACTACATAAGTTCGTGGTGCATTTTTACATAAATCTGTGGTAGTTGTGACATTTATAAGCATATAGGGTCTTAATATTAAGCAAAAATGTGATGTTGGAAATCACAGAAATCGCCGTCATGTTTCTCAAAATTTTTTGTAACTCCCGCCCTTGCTACCCATACACCCATCTGATCATCAAATTTGCATCATATAGAGAGCTCGCCTATATCAAATCGCGTCCTGCTGCGATATCGCCCCCATTCAAAGACAATGAGAGCGGAGCGGAATTTCTCTGTGTGGGTACAGGCTGTTAGGGATGATTTCCAGACCAAGAAATGCTCAAAACCCGCCTAGAAACTATTGATTTCTATGGCAAAAATTCGGCGGATTTTTCTGTTAAATGCCATTTTTACCCGCACACTGCCATCCTAAGCAGCACAATTGGGCAACACTGGACTCTTAGAAGTGAAAGCGAACTAGTTCCCCGCCTCTCGTTCACTGGTGAATCAGCAGTCTCTGTCTAATTTAGCGACTTTTGGCCACCTCTGGAGACAAAAAAAAAAGCATCTAGCAACTGAGTGACTTTTCAGGCTCAATCTGGCCGGATGTAGCGCCTATTTTGCTGGTCTTGTGAGAGGCAAATCAGTCTCCCTCCCCTCGACACATTTTCAGTGGCGGGTAGAGACAGACGTGACACATGATACACTGTGGCAGCTTTTGTGATACACACAGGAATTCTCATGCACATGTACATCTGCTTGTATGAGGCTACGGCAAGCGATACGGGACAAAGATATGGCAGGAACCGAATGTCAACATAAACCGAGATTACACAATCTTTGATATGGTCACCAAATGTTTTGGGACTGTCATTTATGGAATTTACATTTTGGAATTAGATCAGAGTCTTGTTACACAGGTATATTTGATTTACTTAAATTGTACCCTGTAGCCCAGTGGCTCTCAACCTTTTTTAAGGCGAGGCACCCTTTCAGTTCATGAAACATTTCAAGGCACCCCAAACCAATAAGACGTAACATGGCATCATATCCGATACCACACAAGCTTAGAAAGTCAATACATTTGGAGACATCACACGACCTACGTTCGAAGTTGTAGCTGACTGGGGCGACCTATATTTACTTTATTGTGCATAAATGGCAGATGAAAGATTCCACTGACTAGCAATAACTTATCAATTTATACAAATATGTATTATATTACATAATGTATTTATCAGCCACGTTTCCGCGGCACCCCTGAGGGGGGCCCGCATCCTTGTTGAGAAACAACTGCTGTACAGTGTTGCCAGATGTGTCTGACCAAATCCCGCCCAAAATGCGCTAAATTCCGCCCAAATTCAACAAATTACATTGACTTCTATGGGCCCAAAACGGCTGAAAAAACCGCCAAATGGCCAATTTTTCCCGTTTTTACCCGCAGACGCTGGTCAAAAGTAGCCCAATTGAGCGGGCACCCGCCCAATCTGGCAACACTGCTGCTGTAGCCTACTTAACCCTTTTACTGCCGTCGTCGCAAAATTGCGACAGGTCGCGGTATTGAATTAGGTGGGCTGTCACGTCGAATAGAGTGTAAAATCTTGTCCATACTCCTTTCCACTGGGTGGCAGACATGTGGTACTTCAATCCTTTCTAAGAATTTCGACCCCTCTTAGTGCATTTTTTTCGAGTAATTTCCATCTGAAAACCCAGACGCGGAAGTTGCGTTGCAAGTCACTATTTCAAAACAAAGGAGGATCGGCGTTGTGAGATTGTGCACATACTTTCCTCTAATTCAAGCCCAAATACATTCTAAATGCAATTTGTCTTTGTGGTTTATGTTTAGTGACATTATATTTTCTCACAAGTTGATTGTATATGTGTAGACATTTATAATATGGCCTTAGACAATGCGTCTCCTATTGCTAGCTTAGCCGTGGCTACAGAGAAGAACAGCCAATTCGAATAGGGAGTGAAATAGATCCCCTTGCTAAACACAGGGAAACATGGCGTCAGTTTTACATACATAAACAGTTTTACAAACATAACTGATCCTAACCATAACTCAATGGAAAGTTTCGGGATTGAGAGAAGAGGTTTGTTTGGAGACTTCATTAGGTAGGGGAGTTCCCATTTGAACAGACGCGAAGGCGAAGCCCTGTTCCAGGCGAGCTGAACGCATGCGACTGGTTTCATTCACTGAATAAATCTGAAGCAAGTTGGCCTGCCCCCAGACGACAACTTGTCATGATGTTTTGTGTGCAATGCAATTGCGTATTTCGCCCCTCAAGTAATTGCAGCCATTATTATAAGAAAAAAGATGTTGCTGCTGAGATTGCAACACAGACGATCAATCGGCTGTTTGGGACCTCCCCTGTCAAACACAGAAACACGGTGTAGACCTAGGAAACATGATCCTGAACACAAACTAATGAACATTTGCGGGGTTGTGAGAATGTGTTTGCTTGGCGACTTGTAAATGGTTACGGGGGATTTCCTTAGAACATGCGAGAAGCGTTTATTGTCATCCAAACCCACAAGGTGATATGCGTAATTTCACTGAATAAACCTCTAAATAGGCAACCACTATTTCTATGTCGTGCGTTTTATATGCAATACAATGCCATATGTCGCCCCTAAAGTGATTGCAGTCATCATGTGTTCATCGAAATAGGCTATATTTCACTTGGTGGTGAACTTTGACGTGCGTCTTCCCCTAAGCTGGAGTAGGCAAAAAAGCTAAAACATAAAGATAACGTATGTCATTTCCCTCTATGAAAGACCGTAAGGAAAACCACTGCTACAAAAAGTAATGGATTATCCTGTTAGACGTTGTAAATTCCCGTAGAAATTCGATACATGGCTTGGGGAAATATCCGCGTTTTTTTTTTTTTTTTTTTTACCGTTGCGCACGGCGAAATGAAGACGCATACCCTATAACACGAATATTTTAGACTTGTTGAAAACTGGGCTGGTCGCCGTGGTTGGACTGTCTTTATTAGAGTTTGTCATGTCACTAAAGCAGCATGGAAGAGGGGGCGGAACCGGAGAGACTGGAGAGGAAAGCGCTGCGCTATGCGTGAGGGGAGATGGTGCCGCTTCTAATCGCCTTCAGATAGCCGACTTTAGGTGTTACTTATAAAGTATAGGCCTACTATAACGTGACAACGTCGGCCTAATTGGGCTGTGTGTACTTTCGATCCATGTCTGTATGCCTAACAGTAGCCTATGATACCAAAATGAATAGAAGCAGTTTATAAGTCAATAGAGCTGAGATAACAGGAGAGGTGATGCTGATTTGCTCCGCCTCTCCACCCCTTTTCCTGAAACTGATTTCACAAGGGTACACCTCATGATACAAACAGTGTTGCCAGATTTTCTGCGACAAATAAGCGACTGACGTCCTGAAAACAAGCCCAAAAGAAGCGAATGACGGGCGTCGTGAAAA
Source organism: Engraulis encrasicolus (assembly GCF_034702125.1). Classification (NCBI taxonomy): domain Eukaryota; kingdom Metazoa; phylum Chordata; class Actinopteri; order Clupeiformes; family Engraulidae; genus Engraulis; species Engraulis encrasicolus. The sequence continues at coordinate 32,883,664 of NC_085867.1, read as the reverse complement.
CAAGCCCAAAATAAGCAACCGAAGGGGTGGGTTGTCAGTCGCGTTCCTAGTCAGGGAAGACCTTGCTCTTTGCGGGGGTCTGCGTGGCAGCTAAAATCCCCTGAAGTGACCACAGAAAGTGGAAGTTAACAATGCTGTAGTAGGGTCACTTGTAAGGATGAGTGAGAAAAGACGAGTTGCCATTGAGAAACACATTCAAATGACCGGCAGAGCAGGAGAAAACAGCAAGCCCAACCCTGAAAAGAACAAGCCCAAAAAAACCGCAACCCGCGACTTCTCAAAATTCAAAGCGACTGCTCAAAAAAAGAAGCCCAAGGTCGCTTATAATAAGCGGACTTGGCAACACTGGATACAAATTAGGCCTTTTTTATGCCCATTATCTTGACACTGTGCCCATTAGTTCTGTGAAAAGTGACAATCTGTAACATTCATTCACTGAGCTATGCTGATGATCATCCAGGATGATCCTATGCATACAGGGGTCATTGCCCCTGAGCCTTATCCAAATGGCCTACAGTAGCCTATATAGGTCACAGGTGTAGTAAAATAGGCTATATAGGCATATATGTGTACTGAATATGTGTGCTTACCCTGTCTGAGAAAGGTTTTCACAGACTAAAAAGTCACAGGTAGATGCAAACACTTTTGGCACTCCAGGCAACAACCTCCCAGTTATTCCGTTTCTTGCTAGTTATTATTATTACAATATTAGTTACAATATTTACTATATGTTAGGCTTAAAACTACTTTTTTACTTGACCATAATGTATGTGCACAACATGACAGTAATGGGATGCCACATATTTCTAAATAAATTCAATAATCTATTGAAAATCTATTGAAACTTATCAATATTTTCCATTACTAATTAAAAATTCAAAATGGCCGCCCCATATGACGTCATAATATGCTAATTAGGTATGCATATTTACTCCCAAAATAAACTTTGGGTCTTCCTCAACATTTTTGTAATTTACAGTTAGGCTCTATCTGTTACCCCTGTCCAGCAACAGCCTGTTGAATATGTGATGCCCAAATCGAGCATTTTCACCAAAATAACATTGGCATTAAAAGGGTTAACTTTACTTGGTCTATCCTACAAGCAGATACAGGGGGCATGAGAATCCGGCGCGTATCACAAAAGCTACCACAACAGCTCCTTGGGATATGCATATGACAAATTTAAACGAGCACTAGCAGGCTGGCCGCACCGACCAAAGTGAATCTCGGGCACTGGCGACAAAAAAACTCATCTAGCGGCTTTAGCGACTTTTTGGTGCATCTGGCGACTTTTTAAAACGTGCATTTTCAGTGACAAATTCATAGTTTTTCCACATAATTCTGACTCTGCTCCGCCGTCAGAAGCGTTTCCCACAGTTAAGCAGGGCTGCAGATTAGCGCTGATCTCCAAAAAGTAGCTAGCCCATTTGTACTGTGGACGAAGGCATGTGGGCACATTTTCTGTAGATCAATGCGCCGTGCCTCATGATGTCATCTAGCGACGTTCAAACACTAAAACGACCGGCTCGGCTTGGAGATCGCGTCTCGTTATAGGCTTCTCCGTGTCTCTTGTCGTTTTCCCGTTTTTGGCGATTTTGTGAAAGCCTGGGTCTCCATTGAAAACTATGGTGGAACCTTCATGAACCAAAGTTCCGCCACTCTAGAGATTAGAGTGTAGGAGGCTTTTTCGGTCATAAAACATCAACACTTTCACCTAGAAGTTTAGTTGACGCGTTGTTAGCGAGCTCTATGGGATGTCTCCAAATTGTGAAAGTTTCATCTCCCAACTCCCAATACTTTTTAAATGGCAGGTTTGTAAAAAAAACAGACCTGGCTCTATGGAGAATCCCAGTCTTTGGAAAAGTGCATTTTTCAAGAGATCAGCGCATGTCCCACACGGAGGTCCATTTGTGCCTGAAAAATTTAACCTATAAACTTCATTCAAAGACTGTTAGAGACATCACAAGCATGACTCCGATCTGTGAAAAGGACACGTGCCAACTCCTTTTAGTTTTTTTACAACGATGTTGTAAAGACAAAAAACTCATTCTCATTTTCTCCCCTGTTAAAGGCTCAATACTAACTGTCTTTCAGTCAATCACAACAGGTGCAGCCAGTGAAGGATTCCATTTCAACTGTCACTGTCTCAAGATTCCATTCTTAACGAGCAGGTGCGAGCAAGCATTCTAGAAGCCTATTGTTCAGCTCTGCAATGCAATGTAATATAGTCTTGCTGGACTATGCATGACAATTAACTGCTTGGCTTAGTGGTAATGCATGCTGCTGCATTAGATTGGAGGTTGAGGGTTCGAAACCCACATGAAGCAATGTTGATTTTCTAAATTATATCATATGCAGCGTTCCTTGGCCGACTTAAAATGCCATACATGTATATCATTTAGTATGGATGGCAAATGTGCTGAATTACAGATATTGAGGTTGGGGGTTCGAAACCCAGTCAAAGCCATGTTGATTTTCAAAATTATATCATATGCAGTGTTCCTTGGCCAACTTAAAATGCCATGTATGTCATTTAGTATGCATGGCAAATGTGCTGGATTACAGATATGGAGGTTGGGGGTTCGAATCCCAGTCAAAGCCATGTTGATTTTCAAAATTATATCATATGCAGTGTTCCTTGGCCAACTTAAAATGCCATGTATGTCATTTAGTATGAATGGCAAATGTGCTGAATTAGGGATATGGGGGTTGGAGGTTCGAACCCCAGTCGAAGCCATGTTGATTTTCAAAATGATATCATATGCAGTGTTCCTTAGCCAACTTCAAATATCATGTATTGTATGTCATTTAATATCAATGGCAAAGGGGTTGGATTACAGATATGGAGGTTGTGAGTTCTAATCCCGCTCGAAGCCATGTTGATTTTCAAAATTATATCATATGCAGTGTTCCTTAGCCAACTTAAAATACCATCTATGTCATTTAGTATATCCCCAAAACGCAGAGCTACAACACTTTCAAGATGGCTGAATCCAAGATGGCTGAATTGTTTGGCCCATAACTTCTGACTGGGTGGATGGAGTTTTTCCAAAATTTCTTTTAGCTTTGTTTTCTCAATAGTACTTTGTTTCATCTCTGCCCCAAAAGGCAAGCCCGCTTCCAGCATTTTCTGTGAGAATGCATTTCTAGTTAACATACTAAAAATCTAACTTCAGGAAAGGTTTCATTTTCAAGATTTTTTTTTAAAATATAGGCTACTACATGATAATTACATTTGCATGAACTAACATGTTTTCAGGATATGTTTGTTTGGAGTGCTGTTTGGGTGGATAAAGACACTACTGCTATGGTAATATCCATGTGTTGTTTGTCAGGGCACATCATCAGTGATGAATCATGGTGTCACTAGGTATTTTGGGTCTTTCAGCAGCTGAACTGTATAGACAGGAGCAAGTAGAGGGCAAGGTGAAACGGTTGGTACTGGAGACAGACAATGTCCGGAAAGCTTTCGGGTAAGCCAGAGTAGGGCCTGTTGTAGCTTCATAGGTAAGGGTCAGGGCCTTGTATTCAATTAGGGCATGAAAAAGAGGACATGACTTGGAAACTGAGGCTATGTGGTCAGAGAATGATAGATGGTCATCAACAATGACACTTAGATTTCTTGTGGCCTTATTTGAGGCAACAATAGCAGAATCCATATTGAGTTCGATATCATGGCAATCTAAATCTTTGCCTGGGATGACCAGCAGTGCATTTGGGCGAGGCTCAACTGAAGGTTGCATTCCTTCATACTTGTGGATAGTTCAGAGAGGCAAGCGGAAATGTGTGTGACCGTGGAGTCATCTGGCACAGTAACTGTGCTTCATCGGTGTAACAGTAGTAAAAGAAGCTGTGAGAACAGATAACATGGCCCAGTGATGTGGTGTACATGGCAAATAGGAGTCCCAGCACCAGCCCTTAGGACACCTCTGTGGAGAGGCTATGATTTGAGGACAGCTGACCTTGCCCTTGATACATGCTAAGAATGATACCACCAGACTCAAAGAATGTCTGGAAGAACTTGAGAAACATAAAACTCAATTATTTATCTAAGAGAGATGTTAAATAATCATGTTTTGGGAAAAAAAAATGCTAGCTGGTGAGTCTGCAGAAAGATTTTTAGATAGGACACCTCTGTGGAGAGGCTATGATTTGAGGACAGCTGACCTTGATACCACCAGACTCAAAGAATGTCTGGAAGAACTTGAGAAACATACAACTCAATTATTTATCTCATGTTTTGGAAAAAAAAATGCTAGCTGGTGAGTCTGCAGAAAGATTTTTAGATTTACTACAAAACAAAAAGAGATGTCCATAATCTCTTCTGGCTTACTAGAAACGCTTGGCTTTTTCAGATTTTGAGTTTTTGCATTTTGAAATTTAATGCATATTTAATTAGATATAGTCCAATTACCATCTTAAAACATAACATTTTTTCCTCACAAATATGTGATTAATCACCGGATTAAGTTTCATGGTGATATCGGCAAGCTAAATTTTTTGGCCTATTCACCTGGAGTGTCTCTTGACCCTTATAATAAGCCTATGGCAGCTATGTTGAAAAAACTCATTTCCCAAAGTCAGATTTTACTAGATTTTTAATATGTAATTTAGCAGGTCCAATAGTAATAGAATCCATAAAAAAAAACCTTTTGTATCAATTTTTTGGTGTTAAACCCTAAATGTACTCGCCTATAGAGCAATGAGGTGACGATGGTAGATCAATTCACCAAAAAAACTATGTGTCAGTAAAGACATGTATGCTGTGTTATTTTTTCCAGTAACAGCAAAATGGTCAGGAATGAAAGAAACGCCTACGTTGTTTCAATGATAAGGTGAATTATCTGCCTATTAAAAAAGCCGGATATGCGGATAAATATTCCCTTTTCAACTTTGAACTTTGAGGGGGCGGAGACTTCCCATTGACTGTGCATTATGTGACGTCATCCCGTCTTTTTTATTTTATTATTTTTTAATATTAACGTGCAACTTTTCAGTGTGGCAACAGTCAGAATATTGCTTTACATATTGTCAGGAGGTTATATTAGAAAAATCAAGATGCCACTCGAGAGTGAGAATGAAACTCGTTTTCTGAATGAGCTACGAAGTCTAGCCCATTGGTCCCACAGCTTATTCTTGCTGCTCCATGTTCACACATTATAAAGAAATTATTCAAATATAGGCCCTATTTTCCACATTTCCGGGTAAATTAAAAGAACATGCCAATTTGAATAATTTCTTAGAAATGTAACCTCTGGGACCAATGAGCCTAAAAATAAATGTTAAAGTGATACTGTCCCATTTTGGGAAATAAGCTTATATTACACCTCCCCTTGAATTAAATAATATGGTTTTACCGTTCTCAGGGTATGGCAGTAGAGCATGACACGGGAGTGGATTTTCACTCCTGTCCTGTCCCGCTCCCAGAAAAAAAATCCTGTCCTGCCCAATCCTGGTCGAGAGTAAAAAAAAAAATCCTGTCCTGTCCTGTCCTGTGTGGAACGACTCCCAATCCTGCCCGCTCCTGCTCAAAAGTACTCCCACTCCTGTCCCACTCCTGTATTTTTTTTTTTTTTTTTGTATGTTGTTACCTGTATGCATATTTGCCTCCTAGTAAGCAGTTGTAGCCATAATAATAGCCAATACAATTATACACAAGCTAATGGGGGTCTGGAGAAACCCTGGGTAGCCTAATAGAAAAAAATGTTTTTTCCCCATGTTTATTATAGGCCCTATTATTATTATTATTATTATTATTAGTAGTAGTAGTAGTATTATTATACTACAGGAGGGGGAGGCACCTACATCTTCATGCACTAATCAATAGCCTACAGTAGGCCTATATGCCATTTCTCTGTGCAACAAAAAAACGGGGAGGAAATCAGATGCTACAATTAATAGTAGGCAATTGTAATGAAACCAGTTGGATTAGTTAAGACTAGTCATGCTACTAGTTCAGTAAGCATGAGTTTACCTAGGTCAACTTCATGATGCTGGTTACTGGTTAGGCTACTGAACTAGTAGCCTGACTAAATCTAAACATACTAGTTCTACTAAGCTAATCCAACGGTTTCATGACAGCGTTTGACTTAAAACACACGGGGTGAAACGGCGTGTAGTTAGGAGGCGGAGGCGGAACTTCTCTAACTTTGTTGGCTGCGCTTTTTGACACTCACAGCAGACGCGCACTGAACACTACTTCTGAATCCTCCTCATACTAGAACTACATCTTGACTACTTTGACTACGATTGCATTCTGTGCTAAATTAGCCTGTTATTGCGGAGTTGATTAGGAAATGCCATTACGGCAACGTCTTACGAGTCTGCAAACCCAGTAGTTCTACAAGTGGCTATTTCACTATCAGTTTCAAGAGGTTTCATGTCAACAATGCGAAATCCTGCCTGCCTTATTTGAACGTTTTAACCAGGCGTCTTTTGAAAAGCTGTAGAAGTTTTAGTACAGCTACAGCACACAAAAATCAACTCCGACAAAGAAGGATGAGATTAAATCAATCGTGCGCGCCTTGACTGATGCCATGCGAGTCTGTTGTTCTTTCTCTGGTCTGTTTGCCACGGGGACAGAAGTTCCTCAATTATTGCCAACATGGAATTCAACATTCAAATAACATTGAGGACCGTTTTTATAGCGCATTCCCATTGACGCATTGACATTGTCGGACAGGCAGTGTAGGCTATGCGAGGACATCCCGCAGGAGTCAGGGAAAATGCGCAGCTCTCGCAATCATGCACTCAAGGAGCGAAAATGCGAATGAAAGGTTTGAAATAACCGACATTCAGAACAATAATCATCCTATTTAACCATTCCCGCTCCTGCCCATTCCCGTGGAATATTATTCCTGTCCTGTCCCAATCACGAGATGGATAAATGTTTGACTCCTGTTTCACGTGTATCCCGCAGGAATCACGTGTCCCACGGGAATTCCCGAAAAATGTCATCCTCTATATGGCAGTGCAAATTTTACCTCCATGCTAACAGTTAACATTGGAGGTGTAAAATAAGCTTAGTTCCAAAAATGGGACTATCACTTTAGGTCTCACTGATGTGGGACCAATGGGCTGTGGAAACATAGAAACGCTCCCGCTTAACCATGGGAAACGCATGTGACGGCATCACAGAGTCACAATTATGTTGAAAACAATGTTCTTGTCTCTATAAATGTGTTAAAAGTCGCCTAATGCCCCCAAAAGTTGCTAGAGGCGCTAGATAAGATTTTTATTCGACAGGGACGTCTAAAAGTCGCTAATTTGGCAACACGGCTCCTCAAACTCACTGCCCTACTAGACCCCTTGTCAAAGTGTTGCCAACACTCAACACTCACTTCTCTGACAGTGTCAGTGTTGCCAGATGTGTCTGACCAAAAGGTTCTCAAAGACCGCCAAAATGCGCTAAATTCCGCCCAAATTCGATAAATTACAATGACTTCTATGGGCCCAAAACGGCTTTAAAAACCGCCAAATGGCCAATTTTTCCCGTTTTTGCCCGCCAACGTTCATCCCAAGTAGCCCAATTGGGCGGGCCTTTTTGAGCAGTCACTTTTAATTTTGTTAAGTCGAGGGTTGCGTTTTTTTGGGTGTGTTCTTTTCAGGGTTGGGCTTGCTGTTTTCTCCTGCTCTGCCGGTGATTTGAATGTGTTTCTCAATGGCAACTCATTTTTTCTCACTCATTCTTGAACAAGTGACCCTGCTACAACATTGTTAACTCCTACTTTCTGTGGTCACTTGTGGGAATTTTAGCTGCCACGCCGACCCCCGCAAAGAGCAAGGTCTTCCCTGACTAAGCACGCGACTGACGACCCACCCCTTCGGTCACGTCTTTTGCGCTTGTTTTTAGGACGTCAGTCGCTTCTTTGTCGTAGAAAATCTGGCTACACTGCTCGTCAATCCGACCATGTACTGGCAGTGGCAAAATTAGCCCACTGCAGACCAAGGTCGCCCATTGTTTAGCACACTTAAACAAATGTCTTCTCCCGTTATTGTGCCTTTTAGACTTCTCAGTGATGCCAGCTCCTCTGACACTTCAAAGCGTGCATTGACCCCACGAATAAACATCAACAGCTGTGCACTGAAGAGAAAAATAATAATTCTGCGGCTTTCTCTCACAGTTGGTCGAACACGTTTTCCCCCATCTCCGCATTTCATGTCGTCATCGTTTATGCTGAGAGTCTCACCCCATTGAAGGCATCAGTCTTCTCAGGACACACCTCCTCGGCCTTCCCAAACTCTCCATCTGTGAAGCTAGCTCGGACAGAAGCCCGGTTGACCCGGAATTGACGAAGGAAGGCATCCTTTTGAGTAGGTAGCCCTGTCGGCGCCTTATCTGTCGCTTTGGGGTCCTAGCTGCGTTGCCCTGGTAACAACTGTAAACAAAAGGCTGCAGTTAACTGCTCCGCTCCCTGACAGGATTTTTTCATTCATTCATTCATTGAGGAGGATATACCTGCAGAATATAAGGTAACTGGGATATGACACACACACACATACACACACATATGAGTATGTAAGAAAACTATTTAACGTCATAGACTAACATTGTATGTAACGGTACATCTAAAAAGTATATTTCTAAAGTTTGTAGTCATTCACGTTAATTTAATGGGTAGCCTAAATGCTAGCATTAACTTACCAGCATTAAACAGTAAGATACCTGCCAGCTTATCTATGTATGTGTAGTGTACGGAGTCATTTACATAATTATCAGTTATTTTGAGAAAGACGCTTAAGTTTATTGAATTTGTGGGATTGTTTTAACCAGTGTCCGTCAGATCTGAAGATGACGCTTCTTTCTGAGGAGAAAAAAACGCATCTTCTTTTGAGGGAACATAATTCCTGAACAGCGCTATTTGTCATATCAAACCTACTCATCTGTCAAATTAGTTCATGGGTAGCCCATGTCGCAAGACTGCCCTTTGAATACAAGACAAATAAATGAATAAAAAGATGGGCAAGTAACCCGCTCAACCAAGATAGAAGCGCAATTGGTTGTCGGTCAAATCAACAAATTCACGATGTAACTTCCTCAATTTGACTCACTTTGACAAGCCCAGTGTTAAGTGACAGGTAGTCTATTCTTACAAAGTCTAATATAGAGTTTGACTTTTCATTTTACTAGATGTACATGGACATGTTGGTGGTGGAGGTGGAGGAAGAGGAGGTTGCCCTCGTCCGAGACGTGAAGCCGGCGCTGGAGTGGCTGTGTCAAAATATGGAGGATGGTGGGGCTGGTGGGGACACCAGCCTATTGTCGCCTTGCCCCAGAGGCACAGAGGGCCGTTGCCTCCACCCTGGAGGAAGATGAGGACCTCATGGATATTTTTTTCCTTCGTTTTACACATTTTGACGACATGGACAATTTTATTTTTATTTTGAGGGACACTAGGGGGCTCTGTGTCAACGCCTGTTTATGGCCTACAGAATAAAATATATTTGATTTAAATTGACTGTCTTGCTTCGTCTCTCTGTCTCCCCCATCTGGGCACTTCAGTGCTATTCAGTATGTGTAACCACAGGTTTTATATATTTTTTTTAAATGTTTTGCGGAAGGAACCTGTCCCGTGAGCCAATGCGAATAACAGGCTCTATATATATCAGGTCAGGTGGTAGTGGTGGTGTACCAGTCTTACCATCGTAGCCTTTCGGACAGCCTTTGAGTTGCTGTGTCTAGGCGGAGTTTTGTCGTTTATTTCAGCTTTCAAAATGTTGCGTAAACAACAGCTATACTTTAGGAAACGTTTTGTAACTTTTTATAAGGACTTAAACTTGCAAGGTGTGCATTGATCACGTTGCAGCTTGTGCAGTTTAAATTGGTCATGCATGCGGTGGGGAAACAGCGATGGATGTAGTGTCAGGTAAACAAAATTCGTTCTTTTAATCATGTGAAGTCTGTATGGCGATGTGAATTTGCACATTGTCCATGTGTTCTGGCTTTGGCTGCCACTTGTGCCCAGACCGTCTTACCGTAGTTGGCTATTACTCTCCGAAGCCACCTGCTTGAATGCATGCAAGTATAGAGTTCTTCAGTAACGCGGAAGCATGTAGTAGATTGTAGTCTTTCATGTTAGCATTTAAGGACTTCCTGGTTCGTATCGGCTTCCGGCCTCCATTGGGAATGAATTGGGGCCAGTTTCAAATAAGCTCTGAGTGCAAGCACGCGCTTAGTGAACCCCCGTAAACTGTCGAGGGTGTTAAAAATAGGCTGTAGGTATGACATGGTTGATCATTTTGTGTCAAACTTCGACATAAATACGATGTTGCGTCCATATGCTAAACCCGGAAGCTTTTGGCTACTACAGAAGCGGCGCCTGTATCTAACGTCATGTACGTGCGGAGGGTTGTACCCATGGCAACCAAAGGAAAGTATGTAGTTCGGAAGTTTTAATGATCAGAAAGGGGTTAGCAATATTGAATTATAATCGTCATGATTTAACATGTGAATACACCAACATGATGATTCGATCCGTTCCACTAATGAGAAAGGGATGCGGGGACACGCTAATGTTCGTTGTTGGCGTGCAACTTAAATCGTCATGGAACCGGAAGTTCAAACGCCGCATACAAGTTGACGTCAACGCTGAAGAGCTCTATTTGCGTAAGGGCCATGCCGTGATAGTTTTTTTTTCGATATTATGCACCTGTGCTCCATCCATCACTGTAACTCTGTAGATCTTAATTTAGTTAATAGACCACTATGCAATGTACTAATCATGCTGTGACAACAATAAATCTTATCGCAATGCAACATGCATTTTTGTGAGTAACATCTGTAATGTATCCGACATATATGAAGATGGAAAGTGTAAAGCACCTAAAGGCCCATTTACACCCTACGGAACCGGACGGAATTCGTCTTTCCGGGCCAACCGTTGCTCCCGGAGTTGCATTCATACCTCCGTCCGTAAAATTGATGTTACGTAATAAATCCTCTAGAGGGCAGAGTCGGTTGGCTATGAATGGACAGTTGCTGTGGCAGATTTGTGTTCGTTTTACAAATTATTTAGCCCACATAAAATAGCCAGACCTAGGATTCACGGAGATATAACACTGAAAAAAATAAGATTTGTGTAATGATGTATAAACAAATCCAGGAGGCTTCGTGCTGGCCATTTAGGTTTGTTGTTGGGAAAACGAACGTCCTCCGAGCCCAAATGTAAACAAATGAGGCATGTTTTTAGCTTGGCTAGCATGGTAGTGGAAATATACCCTTTCACAAACTCACAGGTTATTTCATTTACTATTTGTATCGTTTTTAGATGTGAAATACTTCTCTTCTTCGTTGAGTTTTGTAAATTGGTGTCTTTTTCACTATACTGCCACCCACGGATTCCTCTGGTATTGCTCCGTTTCACCCGTAGTCACCGGATTGCTAAGCACTCGACCAACGGACAATCTGACGGATGAAACGACCCCCGGAACCGGGTGAAAGCGTCCGTTTCCGTAATTACCGTAGGGTATAAATGGGCCTTAATGCTCCATTTTTGTTGCATTGTTGTTCATTTGGATATGGATAACTGAACTACATCAGAGATTTTGATAGGACTAAACTGTCTCTGACTACATGACGTTGATGTCGTTTTTCCTAGTGGGTCGACACTCGACAGTTTAACACTAGGTGGCGACCTTGTCTTGCACATGATTCTGACGTATTGGTCGATGGTGGGTGGACTTGAGCTGTCAAATAACTATTTTTGTGTTTACATTGCTACTACTCGATTGTGGGACAGCCATTTTGTCTTTGACTTTGACAATTGTTAGAACTAATGGCCATTACGCATGATCCATGTCGTTCCCTGCGTCCTGTAGCCATTTTGTCTTTCAAAGCGCGCTTTTTGACGTGTTATTTGCATGCCCTGACAGTGGAAAAGGTAAAACGCAGTGGAAAGAACAATATTGGATCATATTAGGCTACAACTCTCTTTATGTAAACAAAATGACAAGAGTACAAATTTAGACTACCACAGCACTGAGCTCACACAAATAAGCATTTTGTAACGGTGAAGGTCAGTGTCGCGACCGTGAGCTAATAGCTAGGTTAGCGCACGAAGCGCAGGCAAACAAATGGAATAATAATCATTATATATAATCAAGACTAGGGCTGGGAAAAATAATCGATTCAATCGATAATCGATCAATATAATCTAATATTCACATAATCGATTCACAGGGCACAAAATCGATTTTTTTTTTCTTTTTCTTTTTGTTCTTTTTGTTTAATTTAGGTCTATGGAAAATACCCAGTAGGTCTACTTATTGCAAATTAGCAATCTGTTAACACTGTCAAACCACAGCCCTTTGACATTTTTATTAAACAATAGGCAACAGCATCTCTTGGGGGAAATCCTGGCACCAAGAAGGGAACGGATTGAATCAATTCGGAATGAATCGAATCGAATTTAATCGTGATTAATCGATTCAAAGCCCTAAGAATAGAAATCGAATCGATACGGGAACATGGCTACAATACCCATCCCTAATCAAGACACACATGAGCTGTAGATTTTGGGTAATAACGCTCAGTTGTCATTGTAGTTATTGGTTAATAACGCCGAGTAGTCAGTCAGCTACCTAGTCACTCCTACGCACACCACGCTAGGAGTAGGGGTAGCCAATACTACTTATTTGACATTAAGTATGGCCCTTAAAAGGGCCGTTGTGTTCATGTGGGGAGATGGGTCAAATTAGTGTTTTGAGGTGACCGATTATGTTTAGCATGAACCTGCAGTTACCCTCAAGGTTGAAATGAACACCATCCCTTCGGTATATGGGCATGGAGCTCCTGAGGTTGTTATGCCTCACCGAACCCATCCCATATTGCCTCAGGTAGGCGCCCACCACCTTGTTGATGTTGCGTCGGGTCTTGTTCAGACCCCTAACGACACCGCACTTTCCCCGCATCCACCCATATGCCTTGCGAGGGCATATGTCGGAGTAAACGACCTGGGCTGTAGGGAACATACATATCACTGTCGTTAAATCCTTGCGGATCTCACGAAGGAGAGCAGTCCCAGTACAGAAACCAAGATCGTTAGACGCCAGGTGAATGAGGATCACTGCGGGCGCTTCCCTCCTAGCCTGTTCCTGCTTGAAAAGTGGCAGTAGCTCAGACCACCGCATGCCTCGACGGTACTGTACTGTATATATTATAACACGCACACACTCACACTAATAATCCTATTAATTCCTGCTCATTTGTATTGTTTCAGTATTTCCTCATGTGGGAACTTTTGGACCTTTTTGCTTTGGTAAGTGCATTCAGCTACCAACTTCTCCCATCTGTCACCCACAGTTGTAAAATTGCAAAAGGGGTCATTCGCTTTTCATCTCATTTTCAGAGCACTCACCTTGTGGGAATTATCTATCTATACTTTTATCTATACTTCTGGAACCACACTTAAGTAGTTTGTATGTTATTTTGCACTGTGAACACAAATCAGGATTTCCCCCTGTATGTAAGGCCTATATTGAAGGCAGTCAGCTTCAAAACAGAGCCCACCTTCTCTTTGGATTTTTTTGGTGAACCTTATTGTAGATGTGTGTGTGAGAGAGAGGGAGAGACTTTATAGTGCAATTTAATTTGGCCGGTAATGTGATGTAAAACATTGTAATGTGTAGTGGAACTTCTTTATTCTTTATCGTTGGTGTTGTCTTTTAGGGAGAACCAGCGACGCCCTACCCCACCGTCCAAGTGGCCGGATCATATACCTGGAAACAGGTTTTTACCGAGAAACGCCATCCAGTGACTATAAAGGTGGATGGCTCCACTTTCTGCAGTGCCGTAGGTGTGGAGGATGGACTTTTATCAGCTTTCTGCATGTACTTTGTGTTTTCTCTCCAGTACCCTAGCCGGTAGCATGTCATTTTTCCGACACCCCTTTGGTCCGATTCGTCAATATTCCGAAAATTTCCCATTGATCCTACAGCCCACTAACTCAAAATAATTAAATGAAACCCTTTGCTCCGACAGCTCAATGTTTCGACCAATGGCTGTTTGGGGTTGGTCATCATCCCAGGTCATATGTCCTGCTATTCCCGGTGTCAAGTAGACTTCAGCTGCATGCGCTGCGACGAGCACATAGATGTCGCCTGAGTCGGTCTTGCTGTGCCCTTACCAAAACCACCCCTAAACATAACCTGTCATTAATGCAATGTTGCCCTACCCAAAACCATTCCTAACCCTAACCTGTGGCTATTGCAATGTTTCTGAGTTTTAAATGTGTGCCTTGACCAAAACTTTAGGCCTACCTAAACCTAACCTGCCACAGACAGCTGCATGACCACTGCAGGCTTCAGAGATGACGGTGATCTAAAGCAGCTTTTGGTCGGGACAAAGGGTTTCATTTTATTGGGAAAAAGTTATCTGAGACTAAGTGCTGTAGGATCAATGAGACATTTTCCGAACATTGACGCATCGGACCAATGGTATGTCGGAAAAATGAGCGGACCCCCCTAGCCACAACAGAAACACACTCATATATCTGCAGCGACACATTTTGAAAGTAACCGACCCTACTGATAAGGCCTTGCCAACAGTTGTTCTTAGGGCCATTAACTTTTAGGTTTGAGAATGCTTCGCCCTTTTTGTTGTCCGAAGTGCAACTGATTCATCACGTTGGATTAATTCATTCGCATAAGGCTGATTTTTCTATTTGCTGCGGCCTTGATGATTGTCAATGTACATTTACAAAATATGAGTCTTACAGGAGGCACATACAGAAAACATAAAAAGTGGGTTTTGAGGAGGAGGACGAAGAAAACACTTTTGAGAAAGAGAATAATTTTGAGGAGAATATGGAAAAGTTTCATGAACCTGCAGATATCAACACTATAACAGAAAACGTTGATCATTCATTCCCTGAAATGGCGAAAACATGTTCTTCATCAATTAGTGCAACAAAACATTACGGATGATGTGGCTCTTATTTTGAGCAACTTTAAAGAACAATATGACAATCCAATTTCTCAGAATTTGGATCAAAAAGGATTTAGTTTATTGGACTGTCCTGAACTTGTAGAACTTTTTCAGTCTTCAGATCTGTTTACTGAGGCTTCTAATGTGGCTCGCTCAAAATATTTGTTTATTGAGTACTGCAAATCAAATCTTGAACTGACTGAACCTGTTCATAATACTCTGAGACATTCTTTAGGGCAGGGGTCCCCAAACTAAGGCCCGGGGGCCGGATGCGGCCCGCCATGCCCCTTTGACCGGCCCTCCACCTCTCTGCACCTCACCATTTACCTGGCCCAGAGAAGCAATCCTCACAGAAAAAATAATGATAAAATACTGTATCTATTGTATCACTCATAAACTGCAGGGATTAAAGCAAAAAAAAGTAATCTGACTGAACTTTTTTACCGGTTAGGCACCCGATCGAGTACCGCTCAGTAACCCTACGAAAACCAATGTAGCCAGGCTCTGCCCTCATGACGAAACATACATGCAAGGAATGGTGCCAGAGCCAGCGGCATAGGCAGACGGGGCAGTCGCCTAGAGCAGAATAGGCCTATGTCTTGAGGGCGCCAGTAATACCAAAAAGTGCCACAAAATCAGAACTTCAACCAACATAAATCTTTACACTTCACATGAACAATGAATATTCATTATACACTCAGTAGACCTATATAGACTCAGTAATGTGTACCTGTAGGTACTAGATCAGATGTGCTCAATCAGATGTAGGCCTACAATGCTATGTTTACAGATGCCAATTTCTAAATACAAAAAAAGGAAAGAGGGCGGGCAGGCCTAGGCCGCTCGCTCACCAGATTGACAAGAACTGGCCGAGAATGGAGACATAATGGATACTATATCAGACTGCAAAGATTGAACTGAAATTTGGGGCATGTTTTGGTTATTTCCTCTTATTTCTACCCATTGTTTATGAATTGTTCACAACATCATGCAGAATGGATTCACAATGAATGCTGCTTCAAAATGGTAGCTGATCTCACAGAATTATTGACTTGGAATTGCAATGTGTTGATACAGTGAGTGATCCCATTATGGGGTTTTTTGTTGTAGTAGTAGGCTATATTTTGTCTTTCACATTAGAATGGGCAAACACTGTTCTGGTGAAAGCACTGGTGCGCATTGCTTGCAGTTGTATTTCTGACATTTAAAAAGCCCTGATCATAGCAATCAGAGGGAGAAAACTAGCTTTAATTATTTGTATGTTTTTCACCCTTCTGCCTTTTTCTGTATTAATCCTGTTACAAATAACTTGTCGACGTTTACAAACAGGGTGCGGTATGTCTACCTCTGTGTTCTACCGTTTTGAAAACTACTTGCTACTATTTTACTTCTCGATGTGCGGTGCCAAGCACACGCTTACCATTGATTTAAAAAACGTCCCCGATTCTTCCTATGCGCACGTGTTCTACAAGCTGACAGGACGCAGCAGACACGACAGTCACAGACATACGCCTATCGTTTACAAAAGTAACACACTTTCCCAAGCTTGTCGCGCAGCTTTCCACTCGAATCAAGGCAAATCACCCACCCATCAGTCCTGAGTGCGCAGTGCGCAAATAGGCTAACTGAACTCAAACGAAACGCATAGTCCGAGAAGATGGGCACAGACGTTGAGCCACTCAAAAACAAGCGCACACACAACTGTTGCTGCTGCACACTATTCCAGTTAGCAGAAATAGCGTCACACAGTAACCAGCCTTGAAAGTGAAACAAACGTCGAAACGGCATTTATCGACCATGAGTCCACCCATCAGAACACTGCTTCCCAGAACAAGACGTGGCATAAATTGGCTCTGCCATGGATAGCCTATCCGTGACCCAAATGCAACCCATTTTTAACTTATTTCTTGAATATATATATATCGGCAACAACAAAGTTAATCTGCTATGAGTACAGATGAGACTGTGAATTATCCGTTGTCAAAAAGACAACTAGCTCTACACGCAGCCAGTCAAACGCGCTAAACTTTGAGGATGAAACGCATGGTAGGCTATCCTAGTTAGCTGCCATAGTCGTCCCATTGGGGCTGTGAATAATGCTAGTAAGAGTCACAATGCTTAAAAGGCAAACCCTTCATGAAAAGGACATCATACGCAGTCGAAGTAAACTATTCATTTTTTTTTTCTAAATATCTGCCACGGCAGGTGCAATGATATGGAAACGTCACTGCACTTTATACATTGTATTACAATTATTTTCTTTTCTGCCATCAGCAACAATTTTGGCTATTTTTTTTTTTTTAATCTCTCGCGTTGCGCTGCCACAGAATTGTTGACCGCTCGTGTACTTTTTTTTGGAACACGGAAGAACAGGGGATGACCCAAAACTAGGCTACTGATGAGTGAATGTTGTATCACACCGCCAATGGTGGAATAGCCTAACTACATCCGTAGGCCTACACCAAACACACCTCTCGTCCCCTTCTCATGACCAGGAGTGCTCTCGATTTGAGTTCAGTTGGAAAGTAAAAATTGTAAATTAATTGACATAAATTATATGGACGGAAATCCGTCCAAACGAAAATCCAGTTGACGGAATTCCGTCGTAGCGACGGAAAACTTTAATCCCTGTAAACTGTCATTCACCATATTTTTCTAACCTTTCCTTGCTATTTCTACATGTGAAGTACTCACTTCTTTTGCAAATCTCTTGTAATGATGATTTTTTTCATATTTTGTGCTAGAAATTATGGCTATAACAGGCAGTAGCCTAGCATACAGCCCACATTGATCCCGGCCCCTGATCACAGTCAGGAACGATGATGTGGCCCCCAGAGAGAAAAGTTTGGGGACCCCTGCTTTAGGGTCATGTTCATATGTCCCAATAAGTGATGTACTGACGAAATACTGCAGTCATAATGATATCTGGGAACATATACAGTTTCAAAATAAACAGTTGGTGAATGAGAATGTTTCGACTATCGAGATGGCTTGCTATGTAAGGCACACCCATTTTTAAAAATTCATTCTGATGCCCTACACTTACATTTTTATCAAGATGAAATTGACGTGGTGAATGTTCTTGGAGTTAAACGTGGTAAACACAAACTTTCTGCTGTATATTTTACCATTGGAAACCTTCATGGAAAATATCGCTCCCAAGTCAAACATATACATCTCGCCATGTTATTTAAAGATTCTTTACGGAAGAGTGTTGATTTGGATACCATTTTTAAACCACTTCTTCGAGATTTGACAACACGATCATCAGAAGGATTTACCATTCTTGTAAATGGTCAGGAGCACTTGGTGCATTCCGCAGTAGCCACTATTTCAGGAGACAATTTATCAGCACACGATTGGTGGTTTCCGTATGACTTTTAGCTCTGGACGCATCTGTATGTACTGCATCATACTTCATCAAGTAAAAATGATCATTTTAGTGAAAACGATTTTACAATTCGAACTAAACAGGCTCACAAGTACCATCTTGAGTCTGTAAAGGACAACCCAAGTAACAGTGCACTGTATGGGGTGCGAAGAAGTTGTCATTTTGACTCCCTAGATTACTTTGACGTCACAACATACTTACCGCCTGGCATCATGCACAATGTGCTAGAGGGTGTTATACCATTAGTCAACCGTATCTCACTCATATCGTGAAGTATTCACGAAAAAAATAGAGTAATTTTCGTGGTGCATTCACGTTATTGCCTGCCTTTCGTAAAGTCTTCACGAAAATAATAGATTCATTTTCACGCTGCCTATTCACTTGAATTGGCCGACTGTTGCCTAGCGACCCACTAGTTTGATGCCCTTTCGGTAGCCTACCGTCACATGGTAATCAAACATTTTAAACAAGCAATTTAGGGTTATGTTTAGGGTCAAGGTTAGGGTTAAGGTTAGGTTTAGGGGACATAAGGCGCAAGTACCGAAAGGGCGTCGAATTAGTGAGTCCTGAGTGTATCAGCAGTGTTCTGTCAGCACCCTCTCCCCGCCCCTGCAGACGTTTGGATAACCAAGCAGCAGTGGGGCAATTCAAGTGAATAGGAGCGTGAAAATGAATCTATTATTTTCGTGAAGACTTTACGAAAGGCGGGCAATAACGTCAGCACCCTCTCCCCGCCCCTGCAGACGTTTGGATAACCTAGCAGCAGTGGGGCAATTCAAGTGAATAGGAGCGTGAAAATGAATCTATTATTTTCGTGAAGTTTTACGAAAGGCGGGCAATAACGTGAATGCACCACGAAAATTACTCTATTTTTTTCGTGAAAACTTAACGAAAGGTGTGAGATAGGGCTCCATTAGTAGTGAGTCTAGTCATTTGCCAAGCTCATCGAGCAAAACATGTTACCATACATGAGTTCAATGATGCCCTGACACATGTCAATAGGTCAAAATGATAGGTCAAATAAACCAGTATCAATCTCAGAAAGGATCCTTGGTCAGCAGCACAAAAATGGTGTTTATTTAGACTTTTACCATTCATCATTGGGGACCGAATTCCGACCATTTCCTGATATTGGCACGTATACCTTGTTCTTCGCCAGATAACTGACATTGTTATGGTGTTCGATGTAGACTTTTGTGTCTTGATGTTCTCGTGCATCAGTTTTTATCAGAGTTAAATCAATTTGGAGATGTTTTGACTCCGAAATGTCACTACCTTGTACACTACGCAAGGCAGATAACATTGTATGAGCCACTACGGTCCTTGTGGTGCATGAGGTACGAAAGTAAGCACCATTATTTTAAAATCGTTGACTTAAAGTCGGAGATATATTTATAGAAGTTCTGCAATTTTCAGCAGAGACATCAGTTCAAACAGTGTTACGAGTTCCACTCACACAATATGTTGGATGAGTAAGAAAAAGTACCAGGCACAAGTTGAAATATTGTGTTCTCCTCCCTGCCTTCTGCTCCCCAAAGCATTCTTGACCATGATGGACTGCAGTCCAATGTTTCAGAAAAAATGTTT
The DNA here is from genome assembly GCF_034702125.1 of Engraulis encrasicolus. Lineage (NCBI taxonomy): Eukaryota > Metazoa > Chordata > Actinopteri > Clupeiformes > Engraulidae > Engraulis > Engraulis encrasicolus. The sequence continues at coordinate 32,863,763 of NC_085867.1, read as the reverse complement.
CAACGGGTCACTGAAGCAACAATCAATGGTGTGAAGTATGCTGTTAGAGACATATTTGTTATTGATTTTGTTCATGCAGAAAAAATACCAGTATTTTTTCAGATTAAGTTTATTTTTGAACTGTACACTGCGCCTAGATGGCTTGCTTATTATCCAATTTGCCTTGTTACCTTCCTATTATTTAATGTTGCTTCTATTACCTTGTGTTTGACAATGTTGTCAGTGTTGCATCTGTACACTGCTATTTGAGGTCTTTAGTTTACTTTTTTGCTACTTTTTAATGCATTGTCCTCTTCTTTACTCTTTGAAGGACAATGCTATCAGTGTTGCAACTGTACACTGTGCCTTACCCTGTTCTTGTTAAAATTGCTCCTTGTAAGTCGCTTTGAACAAAGGCGTCTGCTAAATACTAATGTAATATCATGTGATGTAATATGGACACTCAATGGTTATTAAGTGGAAGAATTGCACTTCCTATCAGTTTTGACGAGCATTTTCATGCATATGAGGTGAAGTTCGATGATTGGTCGTGCATAATGCCAGGACATTAGTAATTTTCAAGCTCTTGATGTGTATATGGTTGAAGGAAAATTGTTAGTGGCGATAAGGCATTTGTGAAATATTTTTAACATGAAATTAAATGAAAAATATTTTTTGTACAATATGAATATATTTTTAATGAAAAAATGTTTTGTACAATATGAATATTAATGTGTGTAAATATCAGTTTTATTGTTTACATTTGAAAAAGACAATAAAAGCAAAATGATTTTTTGAAATTGTTAAATTTGTTGTGTCAAATTATGTTATGTGAATTGCTATGGCCAGACAATGTACCTTAAAGGTACAAATTAGCTTGTCTCTGTGGTGGTACCATTGTGGTGCAGATTTGTACCATCCATTTAAGCTACAGGTACAGTAAGGCACTTACAGGTACAAAGTATAAGGGTACAAATATGAACCTTTTGAAAGGTTCAACTCTGTACTCCCAAAGGGTACTGCCACAGAGACAAGCGTTTGTTCGGATCTGTACTTTTATTTCTGAGAGTGCTATATGTGGTTAAAGGACCAGTTCAGTCAATTTCAAAATGCTGTTGTATTGCTCACTCTACCCTTGACTTCTTAGTACCTGGTGATGGCACATTTTTCAGCTCAGCCCTATATGAGCTATTCTAATGGGGGCAGCGTTTGTTTACATTTAAAAACATTTTTAACATAGGCCTACTACAAAATATGTTCTCGAAAGGTACTGCTGTTTGCTAGTTGTTTGCTGATGTTGTGTAACCTTTTGGATGTTTTTTTTTTTATGTAAACAAAGCGCTGCCCCCATTACAATGACCAGGATCTCAGAAAAGGCTGAAGAAAGAAAGAAAGAAAAACCTCAGGTACTGACAAGTCCAGGGACTGCAAATTAGGCCTGGGCAAAAAAATCGATGGTATTTTAAAATCAAGTTTGAACGTGAAATCGATTTGTTTTTTTGAGAAATCGCATTATACAATTAAAAAAAAAAAAAAACAATAAAAACACCTCTGTCCCTATGCAGTATCCAAGCGCACAGCGCATGCATTACATTACGTTCGCGAAGACCTCCGGAGACGTAGGCCTACCTAGTGCATTCTCTGTCTCCTCCCCCATTTCATGCACAAGCAAACGTGAGTGAAATAGTTAGACAGAAATATAAACGGGTGAGGATTACGGGCTCTTGTTTAAAAAAGGTGACACTAACTCCTATCGTTTTGCCAATGATGAATACCAAACAATATCACTTTGTAAATTGTGAGTTGTCGTAATGTAAGTTGTAGCAGCTGGACTACAATCTTGTTTCAATATTTGAAACGAAAACATATTGCGGAAAAAATGCTAAACAAACTACTGAGTGGAGCAAGGTGGAAAGCAATCACGGATGCAATTACCGGTAGCCTAGAACTACCTACTACGGATATGCTTCCAATTTATTCGGCAGAGAAGAGGTTTTCAACATATGCTTTAAGTTTTGGATGCATTGCTTCCTCGCCTGTATAATCTTACCCAACATATGTGAGTTGTAAGGAATCTCTCTCTCTCTCTCTCTCATACACATGGAGTCGAGTGTCCTCTTACCTCAAAGCCCACTGGCTTCCTTATGCAGCACTCTGGGTCAACTTCGAACGAGTGTTTGAGCACAACAGCAATGACACCAACAACAAGGCAGAGCGGTAATACAGTCAGTGTAAGACTAAAGAATCAGGATTTCAAACACTATAATGCAGTACTTGGTTCCTACACTGCACTAGGGATGTGCAAATGGGGGGGAGGACAAGCATTTGCTGACTTAACCCTCCTGTTATCCTCAGATTTAGGTTACATCCGTGATCCTTGGGGTCATTTTGACCCCAGCCACTTAAATGTCTACAAAATCAGTAGATGCAAAAACTTTTGCATCTGTTCATGCCTCAGATATTTACTGTTGCTCTGTTGTGGACATAAAAAAGCCCTTTAGATAAGTCCTAGCACCCCCACACACTAAAAAAAAACTAATCCATGACTAGGCGAAAATTTGCAACAACTGCCCAAAGGTTGCCTTAAATTAGTTTTGGCCCTCGTCCACATCATACATATTGTTACAGGTAGTTATCAGAGCCCTAAATAAAGCAAAATGTTCTGTTCTAAATAACATGTTCATGTATTCAACATTATCTGAACAGATTGAAACATATAGGCCTATTTGCAAAATATGGATGTTCCATTTATGTTTAATACACTTCAAAAAAAATTGGGGTCAAAATGACCCCAAGGAACACAGATGTAACCAAAACGTGTACAGCAGGGAAAACATGTTTGTGGAAATTTCACTTTTTTCAAATGACTTAGATCAGTTTTAGGTATAATGAAGCATGCCTAAGTGATTCTGAATAGGCGCATGGTTGTTTTAACATGTACCGTAGCTCAGTTTTCGTAGCCCTTGAGGGATAATGATATCTACCAAAATCAAGCTAGCGCTTAGTGGGCATGTGGAAACTGCACGTTTTTCTTGACGGTCAAACCCCTGGAAATATTCGTGCACATCCCGCAGGCCTATATCTCCTGTCTTTTTTTTCTGGTTCGTCGCATATGGCTTTGTAAGTCTTTGAGTTACTCATTACTATATTGCATTTTTGTGTCACTTCAGGTTTTTCGTCATTCATGCACGGTGCACTGATCTACAGAAAACGTGCCCACATGCCTTCGTCCACAGTACAAATGGGCGGTGCTAGCTACTTTTTGGAGATCAGAGCTTATCTGCAGCCCCGCTTAACCGTGGGAAACGCTTCTGACGGCGGCGCAGAGTCAGAATTATGTGGAAAATTCATTCACGATTCATTTGTCACTGAAAATGCACGTTTTAAAAAGTCGCCACATGCACCAAAAAGTCGCTAAAGGCGCTAGATGAATTTTTTGTCGCCATGTGCCCGAGATTCACTGCGGTCGGTGCGGCCAGCCTGCTAGTGCTCATTTAAATTTGTCAAATGCTTGTAGGGTAGACCGAGTAAAGTTAAGTACAGGGTACAGTTTAGGTAAATCAAATATACCTGTGTAACAACAAGACTCTGATCTAATTCCAAAGTGTAGGCATAACATAAATGACAGTCCCAAAACATTTGGTGACCATATCGAAGATTGTGTAATCTCAGTTTATGTTGACATTCGGTTCCTGCCATATCTTTGTCCCTTATCGCTTGCCGTAGTCTCATACAAGCAGATATACGTGCATGAGAATTCCTGTGCGTATCACCAAAGCTGCCACACCGTGGTGCATCATGTGTCACGTCTGTCTCTACCCGCCACTGGAAATGCATTGCGTGGTGTCGTGGGGAGGGACACTGATTTGCCTCTCACAAGTCGCTATAGTCGCTAAAGCTGGGCATACACTGTGCGATATTTTCACTCGTGGATCTTAAGCTTCTGCTCACACTGCACAATGGAATTTCACTGTTTAAAAGTTCACAGCTCACAACTCACGTCCTCACACTACACGAGCCGACAGTCGGATGCGAGCGAAATGCTTCCACCGTACGACACGACAGGAATGTTTCCCCGGTCTGCAGAGGAGGGAACATGTGCACCTGAGGTGGAGATGAGGTCACGCTCAACAGCGAATCGCACGGCCCTATTCATTTCTGCATGTGAAGTGTCAAATCGGGTCGTAGCACTGCTTTAACTGCGATTTACGTATGAGCCACGACCAGAATTTAAAACCGTTTTGATTTTCTGGCGACCCTGCGATTGCACGATCGTGAGGCGAAATCGCTTGTCGTTACCCCATGTACACTGCACGATGCGAGACTCACGATTGACCTGCGATTGAGCAAGAAATCGGCTCGACTCTAAAAAAGTCGTGCGAGTGCCAAATCGGGGCAAAACTCGCACAGTGTAAGCCCAGCTTAAGTTGCTAGATGTTTTTTTTGTCGCCAGAGGTGGCCAAAAGTCGCTAAATTGGCAACATTGGGTGTCAAGAAAAAGAAAGCGAATTGAACAAGCCAAGCAAGAGGTTTACAAAAAGAGCAAAAAAAGAAAATTCAAACACTAAATAAAGAATAGCCATGCCTTGTCTTGCCTAAATGAAGAATAGATTTCCCAAAAGAAAGGATAGCCATCTTGGCTGATATTTCACAGTATGACTTCATTGGCTTCCCTTTCTTATTTTAATGTGTATTGTATTTATCTATGTATTGTAATGTTTCCACTGTGGGCCCTTTAATTTATCTTGTAGCCGAAGGATATTACCCCATTGATAGTAACTGTGTGTGTTTTGGAATAATAAATAATAAACGGCTTCAAACCAAATGAAATGTTTATTTACATACAGTAACTACAATATTTACATGTTTGCAAGTGCCTGGCGCATGATATCAAACACAACATGAGTCACCTCCGGTCCCAGGGTGTGAGTCACTAAAGAGTATCTCCATGTTTTTGTGCAGGATCTCTTCAATTATATCCAGCGAGGGCCTGGAAAAAAAGAGCAGTTTGAGACAACTTACATAATGTACACTTAAAGGTGTATGCCACTATTTTGGGGCTTAATACATTTAAAATCATTGGCCAGGGTTTAAAAAGGTGGTAAAGTGTCTTATTTTTCATGCAAGCCGTTGTCTTGCTTTAAGACAAGTTAAAAGAGGGAGCATGTTGCTACACGGATCCATTGACTTTCACTAGCTTACCGACATATTCCCTCTTTTAACTTGTCTTAAAGCGCTTAACATGAAAAATAAGTCACTTTACCACCTTCAGGGCCAAAACATACCAAGGCGGAACGGAACGGTCGCAGGACGGACGCGGTCTTTCTGCTTAGTTTTGGCCGGCGTGCTTTTCTCTGCCTTGCACACTGACAGCGTCGGCGTGCGCGGCCAGTCCTATTCAAAACCCTAGCCACAGCCAAAGCTAGCATGCTACTTTGCCATTCATTTGAATGAGACACCGCCGGTCGCCGGCGTGAAAAATACGCTCGAGTTCTATTTTCCAAATGCAGCGCGGCGCGGAGCCGGCTCCCGCGCCGCTGACGCCCGACTACCGCCGGTTGGTGTGTAAGGACAGATAGGTTTCAATGTATTTTCACCGACGCCGGTAAAAAACGTGGCCGTTCCGCGACGCTTTACCGCCTTGGTGTGTCAGACCCCTTATAAACCCCAGCCAACGATTTTAACTGTATTAAGCCCCAAAATAGTGGCATACCCCTTTAACATAAGAAATGTGTGAACACACTACGAAGGCACAACATTATGAAGTCACAAGTAGACAGACTAAAAAGTGGAAGGAAAGGGATATCTGCATGCATAAATTACCTAAGGTAATCCTCAGGGAGCCCATTCTCTGGGAACTATATGGTTCGTGGTGCCGCTATGATATAGCCTCATTTTTCGTAGTTGGGCAACTCGCGCTGTCGTCCAGAGGGTGAGAGAGACCACCCGAGCAGCGTGTATTCGCTGTCGTTGTGTCAGTTTCATGCCATGTCTCCCTTCCTCCAACATTAAACTTAAACCTTAACCCTAACCCTAAACTTAACCGTAAATCACTTGTTTGAAATGTTTGATTACCGTCGTTTCCAGTCCTTCAGTCGCGCTTGATTGTTGACGTCCGTCCGTATTATTCTTCCCCCCAGAACCAAACTACCCCAATTGTCAGTTCCCCCTTTCGTCGCCCAACCACGAGAAACGAGGCTATTTGTAAAGGCTCCACAAGGCTCTAAGTTGTTTTTCTGTTTTTCTTGTAAAGACTTCACGAATGGCCTGAGTTACTGCTTGCCTCAGGAGCACAGCCTTCCTTTTGCAGCTGCTGGCCAGTAAGGCGGAAGGGGATGTCCTTTGTAAGGAACGCAAGGTCCCTCCCAAGCCCTTTGCAGTCCTCTGTGACACAAAGGGAGCAACCTATTACTAAACCCTTTGCGCAGCACCTGTGTTATAACCTTACTTTCATAGACATAACTACTGTGGGGTGGCTAAGCTCAATGATTGATCACTTCGTAATGAAATTGTGATGGTATCTGCTTAAAGTTATAGTGTGTGACACCTGTCTTTTAGATTAGATAACAATAGATTCATCTGTATTGTCATTCATCAGTATAAATACAGGGCAATGAAATGCACTTTGAAAGAAAATTCAAGTGTGCTTTTACCACAAAGTGATCAATCGCTATGAAAAATTGAGTTAAGCCAGGGATATGTTACCTTCCACCAGCTTGCTGCAGAGCGAAGTATTGGAGCTGTATGGAGACAGTCTCACGCCTGTCTCCTTCAGCTCCCTCTCTAGCTCCCGTTTCTTGGTCTTCGCCCTTCTCATGTATGTGACCTTGAAGTTGGCAGAGAATTTCTCTTCAATTGACACAAAGTTCCTGTGCAATTACAAGACATTTTCTGTGAATATCGGATCATTGCATGACTCATAAAGCTACAGTATATGTTTTTACTACTTACAAAATGAAGAGTTCAGACGCATATAAATACATTATAAACCAGGCAAACTATCTTTCACTAATGTTACCATACTGCACTACTTTCCACATATGTTACAGTACCTGAACACTCATCAATGTCCTATACAAAAGTGCCCATCCTAGCTTAGGTAATAGTTACCAACCTTGTAGCCTTCTTTGAGGACGCCACCTTCAGCAGACTTTCCACATAGAATCCTTCAATAGAAAAACCAAAAAGACATATTAAGAGATTTGAATTTCACAAAAGACACTTACAGGTGTGCAAGATCAACGTGGGGCTTGATTAACTGGGGATGACGTCACCAACACCTGTTTAAAACCAGCACAACTACATCAGGGTTCGTACGGTCATGAAAAACCTGGAAAAGTTATGGAATTTGAAAATTCAAATTTCCAGGCCTGGAAAAGTTATGGAAAACGTATTTTTGGTCAAAAGTTTTGGAAAAGTCATGGAAATCCATCCAGTGTTTCATCAATTATCTTTATGAAGTTGAAGCCACGGCGTAATAAAATCTAAATGTCAGAGTTCTCGTGGAAATGTTGTCTAGTGCAGGCTGCGTCTGCCTAACCATGTGTTGCCAAATTGAGTGGGTTTCAAATAACGCATGTTGTAATGGCTCCAGGCGGGTTTCAATCGTTTTTGGCGCTAGAAATCAGTCACACCTGGCAACCCGCCTCGTAACGCGCGAGCTAGATGTAGTGTGTGCGTGGTGGTGAGAGGTGATCATAGCTCTAATCCTAGAAAAGAAATGTGGTTCTGTACGATATTACAGTATGTCGCGAAGTGTTACTTCAACAATGCGCGGCTTAACTTTCTGAAAAGATTATCAACAATGGCTGGAGAGGACGAAAGTTGTGATGTGTCCGTCCGATATGGGCGAAGCAGCGGCACTTGTTAGCCACCTGAAGGGCAAGATACAGCAGGCGGTTACCTCCTCAGCTACTAACAGGTTAGCAGTTATACGCGTTTTAAAATATTTAGCGGTTCCACTGAAACGTAGCTAATGCCAAAAGGAATACAATCCTAAGACCTGTTTGGTCTTGGTTTAATTTGCCAGATAGGGCACCAAGCGAACCTTTATGCTTTCGGTAAGCCCCGAGATTTTGATATTGATAAGCAATGCACCTGCTGCCTGCGAGTGAACTTGTCCAGTGTGCTGAAAGATTCCATAAAATCCGTACAGTAGTCTATGTGCAGCTGACCGCGAGCCAAACGATTACCAATGTTTGCATGAGGCGCCTGTTTTGAAATACGGTATAAACGGCAGCGTGACTAGAGTTTGAAAAAGTCATCTGTGGCTTTGTTTTCAAATCGGTCAGATCGTTGTAACACAAAATGAAACTCACCCTAGCATCTCCTTGAGTGGGCGTCAGACTAGAACTATGCCACGAACAGTGCAGTCTCTCTCTTTTTTTTGCTCCAGCAACGACCACAACAAATGACAACATTATAATTCTTACAGGAGCTTTGGACTGTTGTGCTTAGGCAGGTGTAGTAGGCAGGCCTATGATTTCTTACTTGGGCAGGATGAGCATTTATCCATCTCCATAGAGAGCATGTTGATACAAATGTGTCTTCATGATGATTTCACGACCTAATTTGCTATAGGCTGGCCTAGGCCTATTCATTTTAATTTCTGACTGTACATTAGACAAGCGAATTATATAACATTGGTGAATAATAGCAGAATTAATGTAATACAACATGAAGTATAATGGTTGCTTATAGCTTGTAGTAAAAGATAACCTATAGTATGAATATGTTTATTGTTTACATATTTGTAATATAGGCTATGTAATATATAATATAATATGCCATAGTCTATAGTATAAATATATATACAGTAATTCCATATTTATAATATAGGCTACGTAATATAGCCTGTAATATAGCCTAATACCCTGCGTAAGGTAAATGTAGTTGCGCTGGATGTAAACATATCATCCCCAGTTAATCGAACTCGTGAATCGAGTTTTTAAATGAAAAAATCTACACTTTTTTAAATTATTTTTTAGGGTGAATCGCCCAGCCCTAGACTGCATGTTGGAATTGACTGAACTTGTGTGTGTGCTACTTGATACCTTAATAGTGCAGGGGAAAAACCATGATGCATACTGAAAACAGACATGTACTACTATATTTATGAGTACTAATTATGAGTAAGCTGTCTTAGATGCTTTATCCACTGGACAAAGATGGAAAAATAGGAACATATTCTTCCCTGTATGTATAAATCTACTGCTAAACATGCATCCAGTAATGAAAACTAGCTACTTATGACTCAGTTATCACAGAAGGCCAAACACATGTGCAGTTTCCCCAAAGGCAAACATAGGTGAGATTTGGAAACATAGATTTGGCTATTTTCCTGAACATCCAAGTAGTGATTTTGTAATATTTGCATGCTAATGCCGAGCCAGTTTTGTGCATTCCCTTTTATGGGGTCATTGGTGGACTTACATGGAAGGGCAGGTTTGACCTGGTTTTCCAAGATTGAAGTAGTGCGGAGAAGAGAGCGTGGTCTCTTAAGCCGGGCATACACTGTGCGATATTTTCACTCGTGGGTCTTAAGCTTCTGCTCACACTGCACGATGGAATTTCACTGTTTAAAACTTCACAACTCACGACTCACGTCCTCACACTATACGAGCCGACAGTCGGATGCGAGCAAAATGCTTCCACCGTACGACGCGACAGGCATGTTTCCCCGGTCTGCAGAGGAGGTAACATGCGCACCTGAGGTGGAGATGAGGTCGCGCTCAACAGCGAATCGCACGGCCCTATTAATTTGTACATGTGAAGTGTCAAATCGGGTCGTAGCACTGCTTTAACTGTGCGATTTACGCACGAGCCACGACCAGAATTTCAAACCGTTTTGATTTTCTTGCGACCCTGCGATTGCACGCCCGTGAGGCGAAATCGCTTGTCCTTACCCCATGTACACTGCACGATGGGAGACTCACGATTGACCTGCGATTGAGCAAGAAATCGGCCCGACTGCCAAAAAGTCGTGCGAGGGCCAAATCAGGACAAAATTCGCACAGTGTAAGCCCAGCTTTATCCAAAGCCACATCAGTGAAAGACAAGTGGTAACATGCCCTGAGGTAGTTGTACATGTGTCGGATAAGGGCTCTGAAAGCCTGATCTGCTGAAGTGTTGGATTCAGACATAATTGTATTCTGTTAGAACACAATAACATTCATTCATTACCAACAACATGTTGCTCTCAGGTCCTAGAGAGAGAGAGATTGGGGGAGTTTACACAGCCTTGAGAAGGGACAGCAATTCCCGGACCCTCTGGGACAGTCGGTCTCCGTGGGTCGTGAGCTTATAGACCCCACGCTGTAGGAATGTCCAGGCCCCACTTGCTGCACTTGGATATTCCAAATTGAAGACAAATAATGACTTAAAACAAATGTCCACAGCTTTAGTTATTTAATCAAATTCGTAGACATGGTCTTCGATCACCGTGAGGCAGTGTTGCCAATTTAGCGACTTTGTCGCTAGATTTAGCGACTTTTGGCCACCTCTGGCGACAAAAAAAATCATCTAGCGACTTTTCAGGCTCAATCTGGCAGAATCTAGCGACTATTTCGCTTGTCTTGTGAGAGGCAAATCAGTCTCCCTCCCACGACACCACACAGTGCATTTTCAATGGCGGGTAGAGACAGACGTGACACATGATGCACCACAGTGGATGCACTACGGTGTGGCAGCTTTTGTGATACGCACTGGAATTCTCATACACATGTGCATCTGCTTGTATGAGGCTACGGCAAGCGATATGGGACAAAGGTATGACAGGAATCAACTGTCAACATAAACCGAGATTACACAATCTTCGATATGGTCATTGGTCATGGTCACCAAATGTTTTGGGACTGTCATTTATGTTATGCATACACTTTGGAATTAGATCAGTCTTGTTGTTACACAGGTATATTTGATTGACCTCAACTGTACGGCTCCTTGGGATATGCATACCGATATGACAAATTTAAATGAGCACTAGCAGGCTGGCCGCACCGACCGCAGTGAATCCCGGGCACTGGCGACAAAAACTCATCTAGCGCCTTTAGCGACTTTTTGGTGCATCTGCCGACTTTTTAAAACGTGCATTTTAGGGGACAAATTCAGCGTTTTCCCACATAATTCTGACTCTGCGCCGTCGTCAGAAGCGTTTCCCACGGTTAAGCAGGGCTGCAGATTAGCTCTGATCTCCAAAAAGTAGCTAGCACCGCCCATTTGTACTGTGGACGAAGGCATGTGGGCACGTTTTCTGTAGATCAGCGCGCCGTGCGTGGCACTGTAACGTCATGACGTCATCTAGCGACTTCTAGCGACTTTTCAGCAAGTCCATAGCGACTTTGGCTGATTTTCTTTTGGCAACACTGCCGTGAGGAATCTCTTGGCAGAGAGAAGTTTCTAACCAAGGACAACAACGCTTGGCTGTCTCGTTGTGGAATTACTAAGACACACTTCCATCTTCTCTCTCAGGGCAGCACTGATGTCAGTTGTAGGCTTGAATGACAGAAAAAAGGGCGAATTTTGACGATGGAATTCAAGCTAATCTTAAGCGAATTCACTATGACGCGGTTCGGGGAAAACCAATTGGAACGTTCATATCGAGGAATGTGCCAGGCTGTCAAGACGGAGCCGTTTATATAAAAATGGGAATGAACATGATAGTTAATGCCCAGTACAACATTTTCCAAAATGGAGATACACCGTTTTGCAAATAAACACTTCATTTTAAGAACACACTTGTCTCCCTGTCTGTCGAGGTTTGCTCCGTGTGAATTTGTTGACCTAAACAGTTGAAGGACATGCCTATTTATTTTTATACCAATAATAAGAAAAAGAAAAAGAAAACTGATTATGTCCCATGAATCCCGTCTCTGCCATCCTTTTACGAACCTGTGTGCTTTGTATACATTTTGTAGAAGGGAAAACACCCCCTTCTAGTGGCGTAGTCGTTATTATTGATCCAACTTGCTAATTATTATTTTATATTAAATAATAATTAAATGTCCACTCTGCTACACAGGTTTACCAACAACATACTTTGACAAGTGTATAAATAATAATTTTGAAATATATTTTTTTATCAACAAGCAAGTGAGGAAACACCCACTTAAAAAAGTGTTGTTTGTACTATTTTTAGCAGTGGACATCCAAAAATCATGCTGCACATTCGCAAGCGTTACATTTTTGAATTCATACTTACCACCACCATCAAATTTTAAGTATTCAGTATGACTAGAGAAATTGCACTATTCATTATGACATGTGAATTTGCACTTTTCATACGTGAACAGTGGGATCTTCTCCACGTCTGCCATTTAGACTGACCAGAAAGGCATTAGCTGGAAATCGTACTGTATTTGGCCACCATACTAGTAAATGTTAGTTGTTTCTTACTTAGATCAAATCTGGTCATAGGCGGCACGATTTCAATGAGCAGGATAGTTCACCTTGAAGTGAAAAAAAAACATGTTGATTGAATTTCATAGAAATATTTCTTTTGTCCATCAGGCTGGTGCTGCACAAGCATACCTTTTTATCTTTCGATTTAGGCACTCTGGCCTTCGACGATGGTCGGACGCCATTTCTTGCCGTTTGTCTTCATGGCTAGCTTGGGAGGAATCAGGGGAAGCAGCAGAAACAGGGCCGTTGTTGCAATTTCATCTGCAAAAGAAAAGACACAGTGGAAAAATATGAGGACTTGCAAAGCATATATCCAACAGATCAAGGACAGTAAAAATCATACAATACAACATTTATTTACATAACACAGGTATTTAGGCTACTCCATATGAGGGATCATGGATCAGTTTGAGTACATCAGGACACTGGAGGAAGTCATGTTACCCTATACTGAGGAGGAAATGCCCTTGAAGTGGGTGTTTGAACAAGACAATGTTGCACTCTGATGAGTGAAGAAATCAAAAGACGAAAGGAGTCAGGACTACTGCTTTCATCTCGATGCTGTGGTGTTATTGAATGAAAACAGCAACTTAATAACTGCAACTTCATAAATGCAATACATTCACCTTTTCCTTATCAACAGTACGGCATCTTAACAGTCAATACAAATCATGAACCAGAGCAAATGACCATTTAAAGTCCTTTTCAGTTGTAACCTCAGTTAGAAGAAGTCCATTTTCCGCTTCGCTGAGGCTGCCACGGTAAAACAACCCAACAGAATAGTGCAGGAAGCACTGGATCTCATAAAGACAGTGGGAATCACTTGCAATGAAAAAGTCACAACATCATACAGAAACGTAGCCCAACATTTACTACTGCATTACACGTAAACAATCTTTTTAAAGTTCACGAGAAACGCGGCATTAAGTCTCACTTTTTTAAATGCACACAAAGGCTTGTACCAATTAGCAAAGACCCGCACTTTTACATGTTAGCTTGCACTCGTTCCCATGAACTTTGACCAAAAAAAAGAGTGTGAACAAAATGGGCACCCCCCTTCCCCAGTAAAATTGACTGTTAAGGGTCTTAGGGGTCTTACACACCAAGGCGGTAAAGCGTCGCGGAACGGCCGCGTTTTTTACCGGCGTCGGTGAAAACACATTGAGACATATCTGTCCTTACACACCAACCGGCGGTAGTCGAGCGTCAGCGGCGCGGGAGCCGGCTCCGCTGCGCGCTGCATTTGGAAAATAGAACTCGATCGCATTTTTCACGCCGGCGACCGGCGGTGTCTCATTCAAATGAATGGCAAAGTAGCATGCTAGCTTGGCTGTGGGGAGGGTTTTGAACAGGACTGGCGTCAGTGTGAAAGGCAGAGAAAAACACACCGGTCGAAACTAAGCAGAAAGACAGTGTTCGTCCCGCAACCGTGCCATTCCGCCTTGGTATGTTTTGACCCTAACACCGAGAGAATACATCTTACATTCAAATAAATGTACAGTGTTTCTCTTAAGTACCATGGGTGCACTTGGTAATATTTTCAGAATTTTTTGAGACCTAAGTGCGCGGGCTCCTGCTGATTTGACGTGCAACGACCCAGTTAGAAGCCTCCAACGTGCAGACTGAATGATTGTGCTCCCAGTGGATGTCAGTGGTGGTGCAACCTTACTGTCTTATCTGTAGGACTAACTGGATGGGACAGTTTTGTGTTCTTGACCCTGGCAGATAGATTCGTGGCTAGCTTGCGCTGAGGGTCTTTGCTTGAAGACCACTTCCGTGTGTTGTGCTGGCATCTGTAATACTTCTACCATAGAAGACTCGATTGACAAATAAGATGAAAGTGAGGTACTGTCTCGTCTTCCTACCAGGACTTCACGCCACAGCTTACATTTCTACCATAGAAGACTCAATAGACAAAATGAAATGAAATGTATTTATTGATACACAGGGAGGCAACATTTCTCTTTGGCGCAGGTCCCCGACCTGCAGAATATAATTTGTAAAACGGGGGGCTCATATCCTGCCGATGATGAGGCAGGGGCGAAGCCTACCCCCATTACAGGACAGGGACCAACTGGTGACGATGGCTCATAGGGATAAGGCTGAAGGAGGCTGAAGCGGACCAGGGAAACAGGACATCGGGAGACGTAGGTTGAAAGAGATGGGATCCAAGGAGACGAAGGTTGCAGGAGATGCGGTCCGGGGAGACTGGGTTGAAGGAGACGGGGTCCAAGGAGATGGAGGTTGAAGGAGATGGCGTCCAAGGAGACAGAGGTTGAAGGGGATGGAGGTGGGGCGTCGGCGTCTGCTTACGCTGAGTAGCAAAGAGCGGAAACAGACAAAACTTTTAAAACCAAGGAGTAGACATTCTATTGGCTGAAAGCTGAGGATAAGCGAGTGACGTGGCGGGATTCCCCAACCGGGAGCTATGATTGGATAATTAAGGGCAGTGATGAGTGTGAGTTACCGTCTCGTCTTCCTAGCAGAACTTAACGCCACAGGCTTACATTTCTGCACCAAATAACCAGACGTCTGGCTCTTGATGGTTTTCAGCCTCATGCTAGTGTTGCTTATGGCATCATACTCTGCCAACCAGTCCTTGTAGTTGTCTTTGGTTAGGTCTGTAGTTGAGATCCTTTCAAGAAACTTTGTGCCATGAAGAGTTGTGATCTTGTAAGTATAATTATCGGGCAAAGTGTCACAGAAAGTTTTCTGTGTCAAAGACAACAACTTAATTTCATTCTTCAGGTCAATATTATATGGGTGTGTTAATGTGTCTGTACGTAGTTTACTTCAAAAGTTAGGACCCTTTATGTAGGGCCCATCATTGTTTCAATCTGTTGGGTTCAATTCAGGCGCATTAAATGGTTAAAAATGAAGGCCATGGGACATTATTTCAGATTGGTACCTGTCAAATTTCTGACAGTAGACATAATGGTCTCCATTTTGTTGGGTCCCGTCATGCATCCATCCTGATCTAAGACCCACCCCATAGCAGCAGTGTTGCCAGATGTGTCTGACCAAATCCCAAAAACCACCAAAATGCGCTAAATTCCACCCAAATTCAACAAATTACATTGACTTCTATGGGCCCAAAATGGCTGAAAAAAAAAAACGCCAAATGGCCAATTTCTCCGGTTTTTACCCGCAGATGCTCATCCCAAGTAGCCCAATTGGGCGGGCACCCGCCCAATCTGGCAACACTGCATAGCAGCTCAGGACACACTCTTCCTGACGGATGTTTAATTAATCACTCCGTTCGCAGGTCCCCCCCTCACTATTCATCTGGCCTGCATGGCAGTCCTCAGGGGAATCTGTGGTCGGCATAGCTGTGGTTCCCTACACAAACGTTCACTGCCGGCCTGGGTAACACTTTATATTAATGTCTCCTTATAAAGACTTAATAATCAATTAACTAATGATGAACAAAACATTAACAGATGTTTATATTATTAGCTACATTTTGTTCATACTTTATAAAATATCTACAAATAACATGTCCACGATTTCACAAATCTTTTATCAGAGTATTATTAGTCATTTACAAACAATTTGTAAATGTTTGATAAAAATAACAGGACACCGCGGATTTCGTTGACAAGGCAGAGTGCCTTACAGAAAAGTTTTACGCGCGCTGCTATCCAAATAGTTGGGTGGAAGAGGCACATGACACAGCTCTCAACAGTTCACGAGAACATCTTCTCACTCACAAAAAAACACCCGACAACAAAACACCATTAACATTTATTTCGACTTATAAAGACTTCCAAAGATAAAAAAAACTCCATTAGAAAACACTGGTATATTCTGGCGACCGACCCCCAGCTTACCAGTGAGTTTTCCGAACCTCCCGAGATTGTCCCTAAAAGAGGCAAAAACTTGAGAGACTTCCTGGTACACGCAGATTTAAAATCTCCACCCCAGACGTCATCCCAGACGCTCCTTGCACCAATCCCCAATGGGTGTTACAGGTGCGGCCACTGCGCACAGTGCCAGTTCATGCAAAAGTCTCACGCCTTTAAGAATCCTCTTGACAACAAAGAGTACAAAATCAATAATGTAATCACTTGTTCCTCCACACATGTTGTTTACGCCATCACTTGCCCATGCGGTTTGGTGTACGTGGGCAAAACCAATCGTCCTTTACGCACTAGAATAAGTGAACACAAAAGCACTATTAAGCGTAATTACACAGACTACCCGGTTGCTGCTCACTTCAACGAACTTAAACACAATATTAACAGTCTTAAAGTGTTTGGAATTGAACAAGTAAAAAAACCAAAACGTGGTGGTGATATTGATTGTCTTTTATTACAAGGAGAGGCATACTGGATCTTTACTTTGAAAAGTTTTAAATGTGGATTAAATGAAGAACTGTGTTATAATTTTACTCATGTGGACTGACTACAATGGTGAAGTTTTCAACTCATGTAATGGACCCTGATGCTGTGTCTTATGTCCTGCCCCCCTTTTTATGTATATATGTAAATAGTATTCACATCCATGTTGTAATTATTGGGAGGGACCTCCTATTGGGTGTCCCATGATGCACTTGTTTATTTACAAACCCCAACTCCGATGAAGTTGGGACGTTTGGTAAACAGTGAATAAAATCAAAATGCTATCATTTTCAAAACATTCAATCTATTCATTAGATGGAGAACAGTGAAAAGAAAACATATTAAGTGTTAAAACTGAGAAAAAATATTGTTTTCGGGGAGATATGTACTCATTTCTAATTTGATAAATCCAACACGTCTCAAAAGAGTTGGGACGGGGATCAGTGAAATTTAGTAAACATCCAAATAAGATAAAACAACAAAGAAGAACATTTCAAAATGAATTGTACTGACGGACAATATAGGTGTCCAGGTGTAAGATCATCACAGAGAGGTCACTCAGAATTAAAGATGCAAAGGGAATAATTACCATAGTTATTACATACATTTTTGAATTCCCTTTGATTTACCACGATTGAGTGTATATAAGACATATTTTTGTTAATAAAATCATTGTATAGGTTCATGACATCATGAAATATATATTGGCTGTAGTGTCACTCTAGCACTCCAGGAATTAGAGCTATTGAAAATTGACCATATTAAGAAGGCTTAATGCATGCAAATGATACAGGGGTGTAACATTCTCCTAAGCACCTGAGCTCACTTGAAATAGACCCAGAAGACATGGGAAACTGTCCTTTGCTTACAGAAGTCAGCAGAAGTTGTAGAAGTCCATTCTTTTTGACAATAATAGAGCATTGCACATCCTGTGCTACAGTGAAAATGGACCATCCAACTTGTGTTAGTGCTAACTTCAAAAGTCAGCCTCCATGATGGCATGCGGGTGCAGTAGTGCATTGGTTAAGATGTTCTCACTCATCTGTAGAGTTAAATACAGTGCTGAATGGTATAAATGGGTTTTAAACAGCATGAAAAGCCACTCATGCATTATATTTTGAAGGGAGACCTTCGATTACTGCCACATAGTAAGGTCAAATTGCATTCTCTACTATGTTTTAACAGTTTGGCTCCATCATAAGGACCAGCAGGTGAATGGTGGGTTTTTGGTCAAGACCTGTCACACTGTAAGCACTACAGACAGGAAAACATTGCAAAACGTGACAAGGAATACACCCACCATTTAAGCTGGTGAAATCATGTCCAAGATAGGAATTAACACTGTTTTTTATATAAAATCATCTCATCGGTTAAGTATTTAACTGTTAAGTGTTGTCTTTTGTTTTGTTTTTAGTCTTCCTCGACATTTGCTGCCATTTATTGTCCCCGTCCCAACTCTTTTGAGACGTGTTGGATTTATCAAATTAGAAATGAGTACATATGTCCCCCAAAACAATATTTTTTCTCAGTTTTAACACTTAATATGTTGTCTTTTCACTATTCTCCATCTAATGAATAGATTGAATGTTTTGAAAATGATAGCATTTTGATTTTATTCACTGTTTACCAAACGTCCCAACTTCATCGGAGTTGGGGTTTGTAAGAAGTCTTTTCACTTGTGGTATGGTTACTCTGATGAAGGCCTAGTGCCGAAACGTCAGCACAAAAAGAAAAAGAAAAAAGTGGTGAATTGTGAAGAAGCAGTGTCGCGCTCTTCCTTGAGTTAAACGAAAAATAAAACATTGACATAACATTTACAAGTCATTTACAAACATTTGCTTATTATTTACGAAGTGTTAGTAATGCTTTATAAGCAGACATTAATTTAAAGTTTTACCTCTGCCTGCCTGTCCTGCTTTGCTTTTCTAGGTATGGACTTTCCAGAGACTATTTGTTAAAGGAGTAGTCCGGTGTGAAATGGTTTACGTTGTGTCAATATGTGATGCTGAGCGCTGACGTTTGCCTCATACCTCGCATCCAAAGGTCCCCTGCATTCCGAAATCCGAGTGGTAGGCGGGACCCCGCGAGCTAGGTGAAATGCAGCTTCTGTCGGGAGGTCCTGGCACCTGTGTTAGCCATGGGGCTAAATCTTTACTTTACACCCATTTACGAGGCTCAAAGTTGCAAAAATGTTGATCCCGTAGTGTCGGGTGGTTGTTGACATGTAAATCCAGGCACTGAGAAGTTTGATAGTGCACCGTTGTTTTAACTACAATTACGTTTTTGAAGGCTGCGCCTCGGAGGACTCTGCCGGGCGCCGCCATCTTTTTTTCTAGTCGCGTCGAAACAATAGGTCATGTGATACATCACGTGGTTATTGGACTGCAGTCGGAGACCGTCTAAAACTGACTTCAGCTTCAGCGACAAAATATTACAGTACTTATAGGTTTGGTTTGGTTTTTTTTTTTTTACAATGGGTGTTTTGTCGCTGAAGCTGAAGTTTTAGACGGTCTCCGACTGCAGTCCAATAACCACGTGATGTATCACATGACCTATTGTTTCGACGCGACTAGAAAAAAAGATGGCGGCGCCCGGCAGAGTCCTCCGAGGCGCAGCCTTCAAAAACGTAATTGTAGTTAAAACAACGGTGCACTATCAAACTTCTCAGTGCCTGGATTTACATGTCAACAACCACCCGACACTACGGGATCAACATTTTTGCAACTTTGAGCCTCGTAAATGGGTGTAAAGTAAAGATTTAGCCCCATGGCTAACACAGGTGCCAGGACCTCCCGACAGAAGCTGCATTTCACCTAGCTCGCGGGGTCCCGCCTACCACTCGGATTTCGGAATGCAGGGGACCTTTGGATGCGAGGTATGAGGCAAACGTCAGCGCTCAGCATCACATTTTGACACAACGTAAACCATTTCACACCGGACTACTCCTTTAATAAACTATTCAGCTGCTGCTGTTGTTTCTGCTGTTGTCGGGCCCTGTTGGGTCTTGGATGGGGCCCTCCTCTGTGGGCTTGGAGCAGGCCACACTAGACATCTCGAATTGCATCACCATTCATTTGTCCGTCTCCCCACTGTATGTGTTTGTCTTTGTCTCTGTCTACACATGTGCATCTGTTTCTCTCTCTCTCTCGCTCTCTTTCTCACTCACTCACACACACACAGAAAGAGAGAGTGTGTGCGCGTGCGCTCTGTCCTGAAAGTCTGCAGCCAAGCCTAAGAACTCAGGGTCAAATTGGAAAAAGAAAATCAATCCCAGTATCGAGAATATGCTGCAGAGACAAATACACAATTGCAAAAAAGTGTGTATGTGTGACCTTGATCATCGAAGTCAACACACACACACACACACGTGCACACACGCCACCATAAAATTGGCCTGCTGTTAAAGAGGCTTGAGTATTGTGACCTGTGTGTTTATGGGCATGACATGTGTGTTGTGTCAACTGGGTCAGTTGCCCATGGCCTTGGGAGGGGGCAGAACATTAGGCTAGATACTGGGGAGGGTCCTGGCCCAGTCAAAGCTGTCAGTGGCCCTGGTTGTGTCTGCTGCTATTGGGAGGGGAAGCGGAAAACAGCGATCCTAGCGGTTACGTTACAAACACCAGGGCGATCCTATTGAAACTCCCATAGACGAGATTTAAAAAAAAATCCCACAAAGATATGACTAGGAACTATAACAACAGACACATTTTTCAGCGTACACAATAGGATGAACTACTATCTGTGAAAATCTTAAGTCAATTTTTGCCCTTTTAAGAAAAATAGAAATTGTGCCAATCACGTCGGAAACAGACTACAGTTCCCAGCATGCTGTGCTTCGCACCTCAACACAGAGAAACAAATGAATGCAAGTTCTTCACATATCTTCACATTCTTGTAATCCTGTCAGTTCCATATTGTCTTCTTATTACACATATATACACGCGATTATTTTGGTTTGGTTTTAACTTCTCTAGTTGATATGATGGCTTCTGTGGTGACGAGTAACCACCTCTCTGGCCCATGTTTGGCTATGCTAATTACATGGAGTAAACACGTCACACATGCCAGTCAGTGTAGTTCTGTATTAGCTTTTTAAAGAATATTAAAATCAGTTCAGATCAGTGAAAAAACGAACATTTTACCACCTGATTCGATAAAACGGGCCAACATGCATATTATATGACTGCCACTACTTCTATTTCGTCGTCAGGGCTGAGATGTAATTTTTCAAAGAAAAAAAAACATTCATTTGTTGCAGGGGCTTGGAACGTTGCCAGCAGGGGTCGATGAGATTATTTTCCCTCCCAATTGTGTTGGTTGGTTGCAGTGTTGCCAGATGGGAAATGCTGAATTATCGTACCAAATCCTCAAAATTATTTTTTTTGGGAGGAAATTATCATACAAGACCCAAATTGTTGCTGAATGACAGCTCTGACATTATCATACATCATGTTTTTTTGATGGTACAGAGGGAAAAAATTACAAAATTATGGTACAAATGCGATAATTATCGTACATCTGGCAACACTGGTTGGTTGGAATGTTGGGTGCCGTATATTAGTCGTAGCTTATTGACCTCTGTTAAGGTGCACTGAGCGTGATGCCATGTGTTAGTATGTGCATGTTTGTGTTGCTGATGATTATTGGTGTGTTGGTGTTGCGTTTGTAGTACATCCATAATCTGTTGTCCTGTTATTGATGTTTGATCAGTGAGCCTAGGCCCGTCTCTTTAAGGGTCACAGGGACAGCTGTTGAAGGAAGATGGATCTCAGTGGCTAAGATGTGATGAATTCAGTGTGTGTGTGTGTGTGTGTGTGTGTTCACACGTGTCTACCTTTTAGGGTGTCCATGTTTCATAAGTGTGTGTGCGTGTGCGTCTTTGCATGTATTTGTGTTTCTCCAGTGTGTTTCCAAGTGTGTGTGTGCCATACCGTAATTGCAGAGTCCTATGACAGGATATGAATCCATCAGATACTTACATCAAGCAATTTACTATACACCCACAGATAACGTACTGTATCTATTATCTATTTATCCTGAATGATAACACTGAGAGCAACTGGGTGTTTACTAAGGTCCCACTCCGGGTCACAAGAAGTCTTACAGGTGTGTGGGGCAGCAGCTGGTATGGAGTCCTCTCTGTTCAGTTAAACACACAAACACAGTGGTTCTCAACCTTTTTTGAACAAACTTGGTCTCATCATAAGCCTTCCAACGCCCCCTTGACCTCACCATAAGCCTGCCACCGCCCCCCTTAGTATTGAAAAATGAAATAGGCTAATATTCCCCAATGGGAACTAAGCCCTGCCCCCACTCAGCTGTATCCTTCTCAACGCCCCCCTAGGGCTCTGTAGCGCCCGTGTTGAGAAACGCTACACAAACACATACACGGTCAAGACTGACAAAGTACTTAATGTGGTCACACTTAACATTCCTACATTCATGAGAATACTGCCTTGTTGACGCCATACCTTGAACTTAAGAGCCTTCTTTTGGCCGACTGTGCCCCCTTTTTCCTTCTTTCCTCCTCTTGCTCAATGGCTCTTTTAACCGGTGTGTCAGTCAGTATGGCATTGACCCACACCTTCTTTGGCCGCCTCCCACTGGTGTTCCTTTCCCCCGCCGTGGGAAAGGGCCTGACAGCTGCCAGGATGAAGATAGGGGTGGCTGATGTTGTGCTGTCGAGATACAAAGATGGAAAGACAGATGGCATTGCCAGAAAAGAAGAAATATTGCCAGAAAATTACAAGCAAAAACACATGTGTGGCCTACAAAGCTGGTTTAGGCGACATTTATACCATGTCAGATTAGATGTAGGTCTAACCTTTTGTGCTGTAAAGGGTCAAGAACAGACTCTGAGGGGCCAAATGCAATCTGTTCATGAAATAATATTAATTACAGGAAGACAAACATTTTGGTCTAAGTGGAAATGTCAGCAGTAGCAGTTGTAGAGGAGCCTGGCCTGGAAGCTACGGTTCTGATTTTGTGACCCCTGCAAACACAAACACACACACAAAGACACAATCAATCTATCCACAGAAGACTGGTGGTGATTGTCATGTCATAAACAGGAAAAAAGGATGGCCATGTACTTTACCCATTAGTTGACTCCTCGTCCAATGACTCGATGAAGAGGGCTCCATGGAAGACACAGGGGCCTGTGCGGGAAGCCACAGCAGTGATGTTGTCACCCCTAAACACAAACACTATCACACACACACATACAACAAATCAAACAATGCAACATTTTCTTCAAAGAGGATGAGGTATTATGGGCCATGTGATCGTGCGCTTGTCTAAATTTGTCCTTATGAATTGGTGTACATCAGTGTTAATTTTGTCATCTTTTTTTGATTTAGTCGTAGTCTTAGTCACAATGACGAAAATCAATTTTAGTCTTAGTCATATTTTAGTCATTGCCTTCCCAATTTAGTCTTAGTCTTTGTCTAAATGACGAAAATCAATTTTAGTCTTAGTCAATTTTTAGTCATTTTAGTCAACACTGTACATAATAGAACTTCTCCACACACTGCTTCTCTTTTTAACATATATCATTGACTGGACAGAATAAACCTTCTCCGCACACTGCTTCTCTTTTTAACATGCATCACACTGTGCAGAATGAAACTTCTTCACACACTGCTTCTCTTTTTCTCTATTGTATTTAACACCAGTGTTAACTTAGTCAGTTTTTTTTAATTTTAGTCTTAGTCTTAGTCTAAATGACGAAAATCAATTTTAGTCTTAGTCATATTTTAATCATTGCCTTCCCAATTTAGTCTTAGTCTTAGTCTAAATGACGAAAATCAAAAAAGGGCTTTGACGAAATGTTTTAGTCATAGTCATGGTTGACGAAATTAACACTGGTGTACATACCCCTGCTGGTGTGGGGGTCGACTGGGCCGATGTTGGGCTGAGATTCGCCAGCGCCCATGGCACCATCAAGACTAGATTCTGGTCTTGAGGGGAGGGAGGAGGACAAAGTGTTAGCAAACACAATGTACTGTTAATGCTTCATTAATACATTTTCGATATCCCATCTGTACTCTAATTAACACAAAATGCACACAGTAAGATTAATACTTCTAAGAAGAAGAAAGGTAATTTTGGGTGTCAAACTCCCCATGAGTTAAGGTATTTGTTAAGTGTAAGGTAATGTGTTTCATATAAACAGCCTGAAGAACATACTATATAACCGTTGTGTTTACTGGCCACAAGTAATACCTGAGTATCTTACTTGACAACACCTGTCCCGCTTCTCACAGACATAGCCAGGGTGTCACACCACTCACGATACGGTAAGATAGGGTGTGTCTGTCCTGAAGTGTCTTCAGCCTTCTCCTGTGTGTGTGTGTCTGTGTGTGTGTGTGTGTGTATTATGTCAGTATTCTTATTGCACACTGTGGGTATGGGTGTGTGAGAGAGATTATTGTCAGTCTTATTTAAATGTTTTTAGTTAAACTGCACATTGGAGGCATGGTCAAATGCAATTTCAAACTTCTGTGCTTACCCTGTTACATAGATTTTAAGTACACTTGACTTGACTTCATACCAGGAGCCAATATTTCACTATAATTTGTTAACTGTACTGTGTGTATGGCTAATGGCATTGGCACCCTGATTTCCCTTAATATAAAACTCAATATGTCCTGCATTTTATTACTCAATCATGCAAGTCCTTTTTATTTTACTTTTTTATGTGTTTTAGGTTAGTAAACAGGGATTATTACATTGTATCATGCATATATTATAGATGGATAGATTTTTGTTACGTATGTGCATAATGTTTTGAAAATCCTAATACCACTGAAGTTATGCATTTCCTCTCCCTCTTAACTTTAACAGTAATCTGTTTTTCCCATATTGGTATTGTTTTGTTTTCCAATCGTGATGTCGACTGACAAAAACATGTTTACCAGTTCAGACTTCAGCTACAACGTTTTTCCACCAGATGGCAGTAATGCCACAGTTAAAATGTAGAAAATATTGTCAGACAGCAGTAAAGATGACTTGTACTGCAGTAACAATGGTCTTCCATTAGATGGCACCAAACATTCCTACATACACCGTATACATTGCCGCCAAAACACAGTGAATATGGCAGCACTATTTGTAGAGTTGCCTTTTTGCACCAGTAACCTACCAAACAAACTTATTTCCAAACTAACTTATTTCCTGAAAACAAACCTTTCACAACGCAGGTATGCTCCTCCCGGCCTGTTATATTGTATGTTATGTTGTTGTAGGCCTACATCTATTCCTTCAAACACAACAAGCGATGCAGTTTAGTGTGTCCATTCTTCCCTGTTATGCCTATAGTATTTTTCAGTATGAAAACGGTATGAAACTGTATAAAACGGTGGACTAGACCTTCAATGACACATGCTAGGTTATCCTTATATGCCCTCAGAGGCCCTGAGCTGTCTTGTGTGTGTGTGGGGGGGGAGTAAACAACGCAGCCATTCATTCAGGGCATCCATTGTTTTGCCAAACTGAAGAGGCACCCATACTTCACCCCATCCTCTCCCCTCCCCCCACCACCACCCTCACAACATACACGCACACACGTTACATTTTTTTTCTATGGCACACGTCAGTGCCATAGCTCATTCTTGGCCTAATGAAGATATTCTATTGTGTCCTGCCTGAGTGTTCTTTGCCAAGGCTGTGTTTAGGGGTGCAGGCAGGGGGTGGGCTTGTTTATATGGGGGGGGGGGGGGGTGAGTGGAGGGGGGTAAAGAAAAGATGCTCCACATATCCAAACAATAAGGGTGTGTCACAAGGCAAAACGGGGAGAGAGAAAGAGAGCAAACCACGTAATCTTGGTGGAATAAAAAAACAGCAAAGAGTAGCGTTGCTTGATAAAGATAATCTAAGATAAACTTAAGCTCAGCCGAGTTCAAACTGCACATAAGCTGGGCATGGGCTGGTCTGATCCA
Organism: Engraulis encrasicolus; assembly: GCF_034702125.1. Lineage (NCBI taxonomy): Eukaryota > Metazoa > Chordata > Actinopteri > Clupeiformes > Engraulidae > Engraulis > Engraulis encrasicolus. Next base: position 32,838,106 of record NC_085867.1, on the reverse strand, counting down.
CCCCAAACCTAAACCAGCCCAATGAGAAGTCTGAGCTGCCGTTCAAAGGCAAACTGCAGTAACTACATATTTTGTCGAAATTCAGTGCACACTGAAAATGGTCTTCATAACATCTCCCTTTTCTTGGAACAAAGCCTTATGGTCCAAATGTGTCCCATTTTAGAGATATTGCTATGTCAAATTAGCAATAGCTACAATATCCAACCTAATATCAAGGCTTTGAAGGGCTTTTTTCTCCGTTTCAATGGCGTAGTTACTGCACTTTGCCTTTGTAGGGCATTGAGGAATTTGAGTCTTCTGTGGCCTTAATGCCAATGCCAACGCGTGTCTCGAGTCGAGTCGTGTGCTTGGCACGAGTCGAGTCACAGAGATGTTTTTAAGGAGATTTGGAGCTTCTTGTAGCCTACTTTAAGGACGGGGACACACGCGTGCTTCACACCACGGGTGGATCAAGATAAGCTGTCGTGGCTGTGGAGGCTGTCGCAGCGTGCCCTGCCCTGCCAAGTCCCCATTGTTTGAGGCGCGTGGCCTTGTGGGTCACAAGCTTTTTGGCACCCCGGCACAAGGACCAGCCAACACCCTCAACATGCAAACCCCCCAACCCCCACCTCCCACCCTATACCCCCGTCCCATACACACACACACAGCACACTTAGACAGACAAGCATCACATTGCATTCTTAACCCCCCCCCCAACCACCAACCACCAACCCACACACACACACACACACACACACGTGCCACATCCTTTAGACCCCCCCACCCCACACACTCATGTCCACCCACCCCAGACACACACACACAGAAGGGCGCGTGCCACAGAGATTTTGATGTGCTCTTCATATGGGAATAATTACTGTAAAGCAGCGTGGGTATAATCTGCTCTAGAAGGACTCTGAGTCTGTGCGTGTGTCTCGGTCAACGCGGACTAAAGGGCACGCAGCTATATCCTTGCCGAACTCTTTATTTAATGAGGCATACATCTTAAAGCCACGGGTATAAGGAATAATAATAAATAATCATCATCATAATAGCAACAACAATCATATAAGTAATGATCTTTTCGCTGCAGGCATGCTGCTCAGACGGATTTTCGGGGGCAGAATTTTTGTTTGCCCTAATACCCTATACCCACCCTCCACCCACCCCTCACCACGCCCTATCCCTCGAATTGTGTCCATTTAAGAAAATCAGCAAAACCACACAAAAGAGAGCACACATTACATTAAATGTGTCTAACAGGGCACCGGCTCTCGCTCGGCGGAAAGAAATCAGCGTTTATTGAGTTTTGTCTACAGGGTTCCAGGCCATTCCGGGAATGGCATAGTTTTATTTTAATACTGTGCGCTTCGCCGAGGCCGGGGCAGGGGCCAGGGGCAGGGGCAGAGCAGAACAGTATGGTTTTTTTTTTTTTTGTGGGATTCCCGGCTGCATTGATCTCTCTGGCGGGCGATTGGAGATATGGAAGTTTAAATAGATAGAGCTCAGGAGGGACTTATGAGGACGGACCTGTTATGGTTATTGCTCTCCCAACATGACTCCCAGCAGAGCGCTCGTCCCCGCCAGGGCCGCTGACAGCGTTGGCCGGGCCCGGGACAAACTCATCTGCACCCACCCCCCCATACATACATATTGTAATGGGGATCAAATTCTGTCCAAAATAAGTCACACCTACTGGGGTCAAAGGCGAAATCGCCATTTCACACTGAAGAAGGGTGTAAGCACGAAACATCTGTGAGGCGATTTAAAAAGCAAAAAGAAATCTGATGAGTGCTTC
>NC_085867.1:32811329-32831329 GCF_034702125.1 Engraulis encrasicolus | reverse complement strand
TATTGTTAAGCCTTCCTTGTGTGTTATTGTAAGTCTTCCTTATGTGTTGTTATCACATATTCCTGTGGGGGTCCTCATCAAAGGGCCAATTGGTCCCTTGGGGGCCCGTGGAGCTGTCTGTCCTCTTAAAGGACACCAGTTGGCCCCCAGGGCCCTCTAGACTGCCCCCTACCTACAGACAGAGGCGGTCTATTGCGAACTATAAGGAAATCTTTGCTACAGACACACTTGCACAGACAAATACATATAATTAATTTACTTGGGCTACACTTAATGTGTGTGTCTCTATTACATCTAGTAATAACGGTGTAAGTGTGTAAGTGTAGGAGTACTACTACATACACAAAAAACAGTTGGTACTCTAGTCTCTCTTTACACAAAAATACTGCTAACATACAGCTGTACCTTACTTTTCCTACGCCGGAAAAATTAAAAGAAACAAATTCATGTGGTCTTTGTCTTTTCATCGCTTCAAGCACACACACACACATACACACACGCACACACACACACACACACACACACACACACACACACACACACACACACACACACAAACACACACCAGATATCCAGTCACACCACATACACCACACATGCCACATAAAAAATAACACACTGTCACAGAGGCAATATGTGCTGGGGGATGGTGGACAGTGGTTTCAATATAGTGTGTGTGAGTGTGTGTGCATGTGTATGTTGTGTGTGTGTTCGTGTGTACGTAGATGGGGCGCTTGCTTGTGTGTGTGTGTGTGCGTGTGGTGTGCTTGTGCTCGTACTGTGTATGTATGCGTCTGTTTGTATGTGTGGGTACGTGCATGTGTGTGTGGGTGTGATGGGATATTGAGGGGGTGGGAAGGCCAGGCGAGGGGAGGGGAGGGGAGGGGAGTGGTAGACAAACCAATTTGCCTAATGACAAAGTACAGGCAAATCTTCCCAAAGCCCAGCTCTTGGGTGCAGTCTGGATCACAGCTAGAGTGCCCATGGTTCTCAGCATGTGTGTGAGTGTGTTTATGTTTATGTGCGCTTATGGGTGTGTGTGTGTGTGTGTGTGTGTGTGTGTGTGTGTGTGTGTGTGTGTGTGTGTGTGTGTGTGTGTGTGTGTGTGTGTGTGTGTGTGTGTGCGACATTGGGCATTGTCATCTTGTCATCTACCCTACCTCACCATCACCGCACCCACCGACCCTCCCTCTTCATGTGTTACTGCGTGTGCGTGTGCGTGTGCATGCGTGTGTGCATGTGTGTGTGTGTTGGTGACGTCGGCCATTGTTATTCCCCTCCTAGTTCTTCCTGAGCCCTGTACACACTACACACACAGAGCTCCGAAGACTCTTAGCAGGCCGGTAAGCCCTCTTAAAACTGCAGCTCGTCCCTCCAATCCCAAGACAAGGCGGCCTGAGCGGCCGGGCTCTGGCGGCCAATCTCCTTACGCTAATGGCCATTTTGTCTGGACCTCTGCTGGCCTGAGCCTGAGCCGTAATGCAGCCTCGCACACAGAGCCGCACTGCGTTGCTAAGCTGGTTAGTAGCAGAGGGGATTGTTTAAGAGCTTCGGCCCCCCGGCCCGGCACAGCCCACGCTTGCAATGCTGTGAGATACTCTGGTCAAGGCAGGACAACACCTCCGAATGTATGCCAGAGAGATGGGGGGGGGCAGAGACAGAGAGGTATAGCAAAAGAGAGATTAAGGAGAGAAGAAAGGAGAGAGAGATAGAGAGGGAGGGAGGGGGTGGAGAGAAGACAGGGACAGAGGAAGTGGATGCGGGTTGGGCAATGGAGAGAGAAAATGAGGGAGGGAGGGAGGAGAGAGAGAGAGAGAGAGAAAGTGAGATGGAGTTGAAGAGGCAATGAGAAGGTGAGAAGCAGGGAGAAAGGGAGGCAGAGGACAGAAGGACCGTCAGCCATAGAGCGAGAGAGAATAAGAGGGGGCAGAGAGAGAGAGGGAGAGATGGAGAGAGAGAAAGATGCGAGGAGATGCTTTTACTGTACTAAGTGGGCCGCCTTATTTCCTCATCTTACACTAATTCTCTATGAGCCATTTATTGTGCTGATCCCTTTGTCTCTTATTTCTCTCTCTCTCCATCTCTCTCTCTCTCTCTCTCTCTCTCCATCTCTCTCTCTCTCTCTCTCTCTCGCTCTCTCTCGCTCTCTCTCGCTCTCTCTCGCTCTCTCTCGCTCACCGCCCCAAGTGGGTTTTCTCTGACGTTTCGTCATGTTTTCCCTGCCCTCTGACCTCTCAGGGCTTGTGTTGCTGTTTGTGCCTTTAAGAGTTGCGAGGCCTTTTAAGTGAGATTAGCGAATCTGGATTCTTAAGAAGTGGAGTGCTGCTCTTAATGGCGGGTGGCTACCGTGACCCCCACAATGCTTTTGAACTCTTAAACTCGCTGCCACGTAGTTGGTACCACAGTGTTTTCATAAACACGTTGTTCTCTCTCTCTCTCATTGGTCTCTCTCTCTCTCTCTCTCTCTCTCTCTCTCTCTCTCTCTCTCTCTCTCTCTCTCGGTTTCTCTCTCTTCCAACTCTCCAAAGCTGCTTGTGTGTCTATTTCAGGGTTTTTTATTTATATATATATTTATTATGCCTTAATGGATTTGTGGTCTTATGTTTTTCATAATGCGTGTTGTTCTCTAGGAAATGGGAGGTTGGACTCTGGTAACTAGCAGGCTGGTTGGTGTGTGTGTGTGTGTGTGTGTGTGTGTGTGTGTGTGTGTGTGTGTGTGTGTGTGTGTGTGTGTGCGTGCGTGTGCGTGTGCGTGTGTGTCATTGGGTGCATGCATTTGTTTGTGTATGTGTGCATGTGTCCAAGTTTGTCAATGTCTAGTGGGGGAAGAATGTGAGTGTCCTACGTAGGAGTGTGTGCGTGTGTGTGTGTGTGTGTGTCAGTCAGCCAATCTGTTGCGTGGTGGCTGTCGTGCGCGGGGATCGCCACCAGCTGTGCGGTGACCAGTATGGGTCACTCATCACCATTGTCTGGCCATGACCCCCAGGCCTATTGTGGACACGCAGACAAGTGGTCAGGTAGCACCAGCACCAAATCCCCTAGACAAACATATACACATATGAGTGTGTGTGTGTGTGTGTGTGTGTGTGTGTGTGTGTGTGTGTGTGTGTGTGTGTGTGTGTGTGTGTGTGTGTGTGTGTGTGTGTGTGTGTGTGTGTGCGTGTGTGTGTGTATGTCCACCCACTCTCCCTCTCTCTCACTTCACAGCTCTCTCCCCTAACCCCCCCCAACCCCTTTATCACCCTTTCTCCCCATCACCCTCTCCTTCTCTCTCTCTCTCTCTCTCTCTCTCTCTCTCTCTCTCTCTCTCTCTCTCTCTCTCTCTCTCTTCACATTGCAACGTTTCAAATCCTTCCTCCTTCCTCCTCTCCACTTTTTTTTCTTCCCTCCCTCCTCTTTCTCTTCTCCCTTCTCTCTGTCACAGTTTCTGCCTGACCTCCCTCTATCTCCCACCCCCTTCCAATACTCTTCCTCTCTCCCATCTCTTTCAACACCCCTCTCCTCCTCTCCACTTCTCTGTCTGCCACTCACTCATCATCACTCTCACTTCTGCCCTCATCTCTCTCTCTCTTTCTCTTTCTCTTTCTCTCTCGCTCTCTCTTTCTTTCTCTCTCTCTCTCTCTCTCTCTCTCTCTCTCTCTCTCTCTCTCTCTCTCTCTCTCTCTCTCTCTCTCTCCCATTTTTGTGTCTAGGGATCATCAAACCAAACCAAAGATATAACTCGGCCTGCATACATAGAATAGGCCTATACATTGTAGCTTCATGAAGTGTGCCACTGTGCCAGTGGAATAGCTATTTAATAGCCATTAAAAAGACTTGACTATCATAGTGATACACGACTATGAAATTTCAGAGTCGTAGCTTCTTAGTGCAGATGGAGTCACCGGCGGGCCAATTCACTATTTGCTGAAAATACTCAACTACATCATAACAACATTGCTATGACTAGTGACGCTTTGGTAACAAATCAAGACATAGCCATTACAATTTTGGTGACAGTAATGCTCTGCGCTGAGCGCAACTACTTCTTGGTCACTGACATTTTGGTAACAGCAAATGTATAAAAGGGGCCTTGTCTTAAGAGTCCAAGGCACATGGCTGGCTAGCATCGCCAGCTTAGCCTAAAAGATTCACTCATCATCACCACTCTCATTTCTGCCCTCATCTCTCTCTCTCTCTCTCTCTCTCTCTCTCTCTCTCTCTCTCTCTCTCTCTCTCTCTCTCGCTCTCTCTCTCTCGCTCTCTCTTTCTCACACACGCGCACACACACACACACTGTTGTGAGAAAGGTAAAAGGTTGTGTATCTCTGAGTCTCCAAGGCAAACTTTTTCATCCGAGCACACACAACTGCTGTATAGGGAGGGAAAGTAATCTCATCGCCCCCTGCTGGCAACGTTCCAACCCCCTGCAACAAATGAATGTTTTTTTTCTGTGAAAAATTACATCTCGGCCCTGACGACGAAGTAGAAGTAGTGGCAGTCATATTATGGGCATGTTGGCCCGTTTTATCGAACCAGGTGGTAAAATGTTCGGTTTTTCACTGATCTGAGCTGATTTTAATATTCTTTAAAAAGCTAATACAGAACTACACTGACTGGCATGTGTGGCTTGTTTACTCCATGTAATTAGCATAGCCAAATTAGCATAGCCAAACATGAGCCAGAGAGGTGGTTACTCGTCACCACAGAAGCCATCATATCTACTAGAGAATTTAAAACCATACCAAAATGATCGCGTGTATATATGTGTAATAAGAAGACAATGTGGAACTCATAGGATTACAAGAATGTGAAGATATGCGAAGAACTTGCGTTCGTTCGCGTTCATTTGTTTCTCTGTGTTGTCAACGAGGCGCGAAGCACAGCATGCTGGGAGCTGTAGTCCGTTTCCGACCAGATTGGCACAATTTCTATTTTTCTTAAAAGGGCAAAAAATGACTTGAGATTTTCAAAGGTAGTAGTTCATGCTATTGTGTACGCTGAAAAATGTGTCTGGTGTTATAGTTCCAAGTCATATCTTTGTGGGATTTTTTTTAAAATGTGTCTATGGGAGTTTCAATAGGATCATCCTGGTGTTTGGAACGTAACCGCTAGGATCGCTGTTTTCCACTTTCCCTCCCAATAGTGAACAGGGCAGCCTATAGTTTAAACCAACCTTAGCTCAGCTAAACTATAAACAGCCTAGCCTAGACTAGCTGATCCATCTGTTCAGGCTGACTCGAACCCCTTCCCTTTGTGTCGTGGTCTCTCCACCGCGTCTCTCCGCTTCATCTCTGTCCATCAAGCCGTTCCCCAGTGACTTCACCAGCACATCCCTCTATTCTTCCCCTCCATTCTTCTCCACCTCCTTTATCCCTCCCTCCCTCCATTCGTGGGCCCTCCGCTTTCCTCAGACATTATTTATGGGCTGGTGTGCTGCAGCGCTGCTGTTACTTTGTACAATATGTGGCCGTGCTGCCATAGCCAAAACAATTCTCAAATGCTACGCCGCCGTTGTTGCGGTTGGGATTTATTTATGTACCTATTCTCTTTAAACGTTTGGCTCTGTCTGTCGTTGTCTGGTTTTACAGCTCCCTGGGTGTCTGGTTGACATTAATATTTTGTTTTGCGTGTGTAAGTTTGCGTTGTGCAGGTTGTTTGTTATTCACAACGCAGGCTTGGTAGCCTACTACTTTGCTGTAAAATTATGTTTTTAATAGGTTTGTGTCGCGTCACATTTAATGGACAAGACTATTTTTTTGCAATTGGGAACTTATTTACGGTGTAAAATATAGTTTCCTACTCAACAACTGTGTGATAGTTTCGCGTCATAGCATAGCACAGATTTGTCAAACCAAAAACATTCACTACACATTATTAGTGCGACCATATCTTCATAGTTAGTCAATAAAAAAAATAGGGCCTACAGTATTTAGTGACTGGATGAATGGCGTTTCATGGATATATCACCTAATATCACCAAACCCAATATCGCTAGTGCTCGAAGTGACGCAAAACTACAATGGGTGAGCAGTAAACAGTATTTAGGCCTAAATAAGGGCCCAATTGCAAAACAATGATGGTCTTCTTCTTTTGTCCATTTGTCCCCATCCACCATCCCTGTGTTATTAATCCCAACAGGCAGATCTAACCCTCACAATACATACGGCTCCACCAGGGGAACACTTTAGTATTTGTTAAAAAAAAAAACGTAACTGTCCTAGTACTTCACTACTATGACACAACACAAAGTCTTTAGGGATACATTATTAGGACTTGCTGGTCATTGGCATTGCCATTCAGGTAGCCACACAAACAATAGGGGCCATGTCTTAACACATTACATCGAAAGAGAAAATGAAAGGTTCACAGGTTTAGTTTAGTTTAGTTTAGTTTATTGGTTTATTTGACAAGGGCCATGTACAGGTCAACTCCAGTACCAGAGTTAGCTACAAAGCTAATTTTCATCTGTGGTCCCTGGGCAGGAAGCTATCAAACAAAACACACACATTAAAACATGGACAATGCATGTCCTTACAAATAATTACACACTAAAAGCAGTCACATCTCACTAACATACCACAATAAAACAAGTAAAGCAACATGTTCAATCACATCATCCCATCAACGCTTCAATGATGCACATACAAAGCCACATGTGACATATGACACATATGACACCTAACAATATAGCAACACATATGTTAATGATCACATCTTTGATTCATCTTCATAAGAGTCTGCGGTCCATTCCACTCACAAAGTCAACCTGTGACTCTGCCCTTGACTTGTTGTATCACTTAAGCACTTGTGTGTGGGTGACAAGTTACTTGTCCTGTCCTGTGACATCAGAGTCGGAGGTGTGGCCACGGACAGCCGTGGCCTAATTACGGTGATCTTGGCCAGGTGTCCTGAGGGTGGCAGTGTTTGTGTGTGACAGTCACCTGTCCCGTCCTGTGACATCGGATGTGTGGTCACGGTCAAGCCTTTGCCATGGCCTGATTAATGTGACCTTGGCTGAGGTGGACAGAGGGTGGCAGTGTTCGACAGGTTCTCTCCTGTGTCAACCACCTGGGCCACCTGGACGATGGCCAGGCTGACTGCTGACACAGAGAACGCCATTGTGTCTAGTCTGTCTGTCAGTTGACGTGTGTGTGTGTGTGTGTGTGTGTGTGTGTGTGTGTGTGTGTGTGTGTGTGTGTGTGTGTGTGTGTGTGTGTGTGTGTGTGTGTGTGTGTGTGTGTGTGTGTGTGTGTGTGTGTGTGTGTGTGTGTGTTGCAGCTTGAAGATGGATTGACCAGAAAGGCATTGTGGTCAATTACATTTTATTTTGCACATCTTGACCTCTTGAACTTCTTTCAGAAAAATGTATTTACAGTCTACGGGTGTACTATGTATTTATGAGCACAGTATGTACCGTTGTATTTCTAATATGCATACTGTATGTTGTAGTGTTTGCATGCGTGAGAGAGAGAGAGAGAGAGAGAGAGAGAGAGAGAGAGAGAGAGAGAGAGAGAGAGAGAGAGAGAGAGAGAGAGAGAGAGAGAGAGAATTTGTGTGTACTGTATACACATGTGCACAGTAGATTTAGCTGTGTGTAAGTCTTCTAGTTGGCCCGCCTCGCCTCCCAAAGTGGTGAATTCACTCAGCAGAATGTACTGTGCACGCGTTGTGTTGTATGTTTGAGAGAGTGTTTCTGTGTGTTTGTGTATTATCGTCCACCTGTATTGTGTTACCTGCTCAGGCCCTGCTACTGGTCAGTGAGCATCTGCTGATGGTCTAGTCTGGTCAGGTCCAGCCTGCCTGCCTGCCTGCCTGCCTGCCTGGCGCGCGCCCCACAAGGGGTTCCTGTTTCACACCGTTGCCATGGCAGCGCTTCACACACTCGGGTTTCAAGCAGATGGAGCCAGCCGTCGCCGCTGTGTTACCCCCGTCCTCAAATGGACACACACACACACACACACACACACACACACACACACACTAACCAACACAAGCGCTGTGACGTGGGACAAACAGCTGACTTCCACAGTGCCCATACACAATAGTGCACAGACAACAAACACACTCAGGAGATTCCCTCTATTAAGTCACACAATGCATGAACGCTCACACATCAACAATTACCCACCTAACGTACCAGTAACTCTAGCCTACCATATACCAGACTTTTTTTTACACATATCCTCACATAGAGCTACATACATTTTCATATGCATGCAGCCATAAGAGCAAGTATGCACTGACACAAACATGCATGCGCATGGATATTGACACAGATATGCACGTGCACGCACACATGCACACAAACACACACACATACACAGGAGGGCCAACTTGAAGATGTACACACAGCAAAATCTACTGTGCACATGTATATACACACAAATTCTCTCTCTCTCTCTCTCTCTCTCTCTCTCTCTCTCTCTCTCTCTCTCTCTCTCTCTCTCTCACACACACACACACACACACACACACACACAGCCGCCCCTTCTTATCCCCTCTCTCCTGGTGTCTGTGAGTCCGTCTAATCTGGAGCAGCTGGGAGAGTCATGAAAAAAAGAAGCCAAATCCTCCAGGAGCCTCCCTCCATGCAGCAAGCAGAGGGGGCATTCGGTGCAACAACATTGCCTAGGTCCGGGGGGCACTGTGGCGCAGCGCACTAAGCCCCCCACATTTGGGCTTGCATGCCCACCCACGGGGACCCCGGTTCGAGTCCGGCCGGGGTCATTCCCCGATCCTCCTCTGTCTCTCTCTGTCCCATTCGCTTCCTGTCACCATCTTCGACTGTCCTGTCAAATAAATAAAGGCATAAAAGCCCCTAAAAAGAAAACATTGCCCAGATCCAGGAGCCCCGAAGTGGGCAGGGGAGGGGCACCGGTTGGGCCTGGCTGTGTGGAAGTGGAAGATGGAGGTCATCCACTTCAACCTCCAATAGGCTACAATATACAGTACGTAGTCTACATTTGTTGTAAAAGAGGCTTTTAATCTCAACTTCTTCTGATAAAATAAGGGTTTAATGACTAAATAAATGTAGTTGTAGGCTACATGCTGGGGTAAGGGGATGCTCACGGAGCGTGATGGAGGTGAGGGCAGGGGGTCTAGGGGCATTGTGGGATTGAGGTTGTTTGGGATGGAAGGGCATTGGGGGCGAGGGCATTGGGGCGACGAATGTTTGGGGTTCCAGGAGAGGAGCCGAGGGGATGGTACAGGCAGGTTTGAGGGTGACCTGGAAGACCAAGCGTAGGGGGGCAATGGGCTTTTGGGGGCAGAGGTTGTTTGGGGTTGAAGAGTATTGGGAATGAGAGCATTGTGTGTTGTGGGAGGGGGAGGGGGAGGGGGGGGCTAGCAGGTTGGTGTTTGGGGTTGAAGGATCTTGGGGTGAGGGCATGGTTGGGGTTCGGGGGGGGTGGTCATTATTTGGGTATGAGAGGTTGGAGTTTGGGGCTGGCGAGAGGATGAGGATAGGGGTGCTTTTGTTCTGATAGGACGGGATGGGGGTGAGGTTGTTTAGGGTTGAAGGGCATGCTGCACTACAATGCAAAAAGGCAATGGCATTGTTGTTGTTGAAAATGAGTTATTTTGATTTCTATGACACATGCAATATAATGACAACGGTTAAATAACATTGATTGATGTGCAAAGAATATGACAATATAAAGTAATAAAATCGCCACATGTATATAATAATAATCTACCTAAAACTGCTCAGGCTGCAAAACAAGATCATTTTAAAGTAATTGTATTCCGTTCAGACACCTTTTTGCCTCCTTGCAGGGCAGTGTTGGGGATGAGGGCAGTGGCGGTGCCCAGCACATTGGATGGGATGTGTTGATGCTTGTGGTTGAGACTTGGTGACAACGTTGCCAAATTGGGGAGGTTTCCCGCCCAATTGGGCTGCTTAGGATGTTACACATGTTACACAGGTGTTCCCAGGTTATACAGGTTTTTTTTCTGCAGATTTATTGGCAATAGAAATCAATAGAATTAAGTGCAAATTGGGCAGGATTTAGCGGCTCAATGTGGGCTTTGAGCATTTTTGGGGCTGGAAACCATCAATCTCGTCTGGCAACCCTGATGAGCGGACGGTTAAGAGGTGCATTTCTGGAAACTGTTGTTGTTAACTACATTAGCTACTTCGTTGTTGCCATTGCCATTTCCCATTGGCAACTATCTACGTTGCTAACTGGCTAACAACTACGCTTTCGAGAGAAACACAACCCAGGCTTGCTGTTTATGGGGACGAGAGGATGAGGGAAGTGGTGGTAGTAGTAGGTGTTTTGGGGTGACTATGAGTGGAGGTGCAAAGCGCACGCCAGAAACAGAGTTGCTGACAACCAAAACACTTGCAGGAGGAGAGAAGTGCCGCACACTCTCGAGTTAAATAAACAAGTTTTTAATGTAACAACGTTTCGGCCTGTCGGCCTTCCGCAGGTCACTTCTCTACTCCTGCAAGTGTTTTGGGGTGACTAACGTGGATCTTGTCCTGCTTTCATGGAGGTAAATTGGGGACAACTCTGAGCGGAGTGGGGGTGTGAGTTGGGAGTGGGGAGAGGAGAGAGGGGGGCGGTGGGATGGGATTATGGGGCCCTCTGCAGTTTAGGATTTCGTCCCTGATGTCAGACACTTAAAGTCTGCCAGGGATTAAGATCAAGGGAGAGAGGTAGGAAGGAACATGTACGTGTCTGCTTGGGAAAATCTCGTGTGTGTGTGTGTGTGTGTGTGTCTGTCTGTCTGTCTGTCTGTGTCTATGTTCCCATGTCTGTCCTTGTCTGTGTCCTGGTGAATGGCACTGTTTATGTCCCGCTTTCTGTCCCTGTCCCTGTCCGTGTCCCTGTGTCTGTCCTTGTCTGTGTCTTAATATCTCTATGTACCAATGTCTGTCTCTGTCTCCTGGTGTCTGTGTCTGTCCGTGTCCCATTGTCTGTGCCCCTGTCTGACACTGTCTTTGTCCCCATATCTGTGTGTCCCAGTCTACGTCCATGTTTATGTCTCTGACTGTGTTCCATTGTCTGCATCCCTATCTGTGTCCTAGTCTACATCCATGTTTATATCGCTGTGTTCTTTTGTCTGCGTCCCTGTCCTTGTGCTCAAGTCTGTTCCATGCGCCTGTGCCTGTCTATGTGTCTGTCTCTGCCTGTGTCCCTGTGATGACCTGACATGTCAGTGTGTCGCTGAGGTCAGAGCAGAGGCAGGGGAAGCATGAAGTGTTCAGTCCTCCTGACCACCTGATGCCTGACAGACAGAGAGACAGACCCACAAACAGGTCCACACACACACACACGCACGCGAGCACGCACGCACACACGCACGCACGCACACACTGACACACACACACACACACACACACACACACACACACACACACACACACACACACACACACACACACACACACACACACACACACACACACACCGGTCCACAGTCTCAGACACGCTGCGTCACTCATAACCCATAAGCCATCTGATGTTATCTGATGAAACTAGACACCAGGTGGATCAGACTGACTGCACACCCTCCAGTGAGTCAGAACAGCAACTCTCCAGCTTCCCTTTTTAAAGAGCGTCTGAGCGTCCGGGGCAGTGGGTTCAAAGCTGGGTCTGGACTGTCACTGCGCAGGAGCTGTCACTGCACAGGAGGAACTTGGTTTAGAACAGTCTTTCTCAAAGTGGGGCGGAAGCCCCCCTAGGGGGGCGCGGAGGTGTTGGAGGGGGGGCGCGTGAAGTCATTCTGCTTCGCCATTAAGTCAACACATTCACTGTACATTCACAATATATTCATTAATTTATTCACTAATATTTAGAGAACATCATAGGTAGGCTATATACATGTATATTAGGCTTAATAAACTTTACTAAGTCCTATTTATTTGTATTTTCGTAACCATTTTGCTTGGAGGGGGCGCAGACAGATACCCTTCCTCTGAAGGGGGTAATGGCAGAAAAAGTTTGAGAAACACTGGTTTAGAACACCATATTATGTACCATATTGTCCAGGGGCGTCAGCTGACCTCATGCTATAAAGGGGCACAATAGGGCACCGAAAGATTATGTGAGCGTGCAAAGCGTGCCAGCAAAATACATTTCTTTTTAAAAGCTTGCAAATTAATTATATTATTGCAAGTCGCGCATGTGCGCTATTTCATGTGCATTCAGTAGATAACTCTGTATGCTAAACTTGAGCTAAATTCCAAGGTAGCAAGGTTTTTGGGGTTTTTTTTGTGAAACTCATACCGGGGCACTGCAAATCAATACCCAGGCATGTGTTTTTGTAAAATAGGTCTGGCGACGACCCTGGTATGACACATAGGCTAAATGTGATGTTTCCTTTTAATTAATTCGAAATTGCTGATTACCCCATCTTGAAATAAATGTAGAAAATAACTGTAGAAAATTCTGAAAGACAGCATGATGTGGCAACAATACTGACACTGGCCGCCATTACATGCTGAAAAGGGGCACTCAGCCCAAAAAAAGGTTCATAGTAGGACTTGCAGCATTCATTCATGGCTGACGCAGAGGGGACACAGCAGGACACTGCACCCAGAGTGTGACAGAACTTTACAGCAGTGGTGCTCAAACTGTGGTACGCGTACCACTGGTGGTACTTGAGACATCTCTGGTGGTACTTGGAAGAATTCATTTTTTGTGCATTGATTTGAAGGCTGATCAAGTTGTTGCAGTCAAAAATGTCTCATTTGGTAATATTGAACTATATGAATCTGAAAACATAATGCAGAATAATACAAGGCAAGCCATACAGTACATGTAAAAAACAGACTTACACTGAATGTGACCCTAGCTGTTGATGCTGTTGAACCTCTTCTGTTTTGACTGGCAAAAGTGAATATGGAAGGCCTTTGCCGCGATATTCTAATGTTGGTTGTCAAAGTGGTACTCGGAAAGCTCAACATTTTCTCGGGTGGTACTTCACACAAAAGGTTTGAGAATCACTGAACTTTAGAGGGTTAGAATAGCCCCACCAGGCTTCGAACCTGGGCCTCTGGGGTACCAAACGTGCACTCTGACCGTGACACCTAAGACCCATGCAGGCTCATTGGCATTACAATAATCAGAATGCAGCCACAACCCTAGGGATGGCCACTCCATCACACGCCGCAGCGGCATCTTTCAATATGGCCGGGCCTATCGATCACTAAGGCTACAAGGTCATCTGTTGCGTCACAGCAGTGAAGCAAAACATGGAAGCACACATGTCGAAAAGTATTTCAGCAGGTGGCAAACAAAGAAAAGGAAAAGAATAAAAAGGGGAAGGATGTCTGATGACGATTGTAAAAGCACTGTGCAAAGATATTTCCTTTTTTTTCTCACCATGAGCATTTTGAATCTTACACTACACATATCATAATACAAAATGATTCTTTGTTTTGTCATAACGAAGCAATCTAAAATCTGACATGACTGATTTTCATCTCGGCTATCAAACAAAAAAGAAGTTCAGCACCCATTAACCTTGTTATGATTTACTTTGTCAAAAAAAACCCCCCAAAGATTTCAGATCCAAATGTCTCATTACTGTGTGATAACACCTCCAGCTTACACTATACTATGGTTCCTGTCATCATGGACCACCTGCATCCACCACTCCTGTCTCCTCCACGTCAGTCTGCATCTTGCCCTGTGTGACCATACATCACTGCAGTCTGGCCATACGGACGCTTGTACGCATCTCTGACTGCCTTGCCTGCCTGACTGTCTGTTGGCAGATTAATCTTGTGTGTCCTGTCAGTGGACACTGAGGCGACACCCCCAGAAGATATGTGACGGTCACTGCTCCAGCCCCCAGCCCCCCCAAGTCCCCAGCCCCCCCAAGCCTCCTGGACAGCTGATGGGGGTCCCTGGGGGATTGGCCCTTGGGCCCTGGCCTTTGTCTGTTAGTCCCCCACACCTTACCCCCACCAAACGCACACACAGACACACACACATGCACGCGCACGCAGACACACACACACACACCACTCCACACATATGCGCACAGGACATTCACATCACTCCACACATATGCACACACATTACGTACTCCACACACACACACAGCCACCCCCATCCCCACCCCCACCCCCACAGCCCGTACAAACATGCACACACTCCACACACGCCCCCCCCCCCCCCCCACACACACACACACACACACACCCAAGACACACACACACACACACACCCAACACACACACACAGCCCGTACAAACATGCACACACTCCACACACGCCCTCCATCCTACACACACACACGTACCCCACACACCCCTCTCCTCCCATCCCTCCTCTCTGTCCTTCTGTAGGGTCCTTGGAGTTAGCTTGACAGGGCTGCTCAGATGCTCATAAACACTCCTCCTCCTCCTCCTCCTCCTCCTCCTCTCCTCTTCTTCTTCTCCTCCTCCTCTTTCTTCTATCCCCTCTTCTTCTCCTCCTGGAAAGTGGGTCATCAGGCTGAGACAGTAGGATTATGGGGCAGAGTCCTCTGTGTGTGTGTGTGTGTGTGTGTGTGTGTGTGTGTGTGTGTGTGTGTGTGTGTGTGTGTGTGTGTGTGTGTGTGTGTGTGTGTGTGTGTGTGTGTGTGTGTGTGTGTGTGTTACCATCATGTTTAAATCCATTCTTACCCCATGATAAATAAGAAAAAAATCAGACACAGCCAAACACACAGTGACCTAGGGCAGTGCACCCCACCCAAACACACACACACACACACACAATCACACGCACACACACACACTTACACAAAAACGTGCGCGACCATACACTTACACAAAAACTTTCCACAATCCTCTGCTAGTACAATTTGCACCTCCTATCTACTGTATCTAACAACAAAAGCCTACAAATGACATTTCACGTGTGAATGATCTCAGCAATTTTTTCATGTTTTACAATACCATTGAAGGATCAGGAAGTGCGCTCAACACCTTGTCTTCTTATACTTTACACTGGGTGCTTAACTTCGTCAATGAATGAACTCAAATCTCAAAAGAAAGTGAATAAAGAAGCACTCATCAGATTTCTTTTTTCATTTTTAATTGCCTCAAATCACAGACGTTTCGGGCTTACACCCTTCTTCAGTGTGAAATGGCGACCATTGTACATAACTGACATTTTTATCCACTGCAACTTACAGATATTACAGGGTATTGGTTACAGGCCCTGGAGCAGTGTGGGGACAGGTGACTTTCTCAAGGGCGCTTCATCCGTATGATCCCCATCCCTATCCACCTGTCCTGACCGCTGGACCGCTGATCTGGACTCCGTTTCTCGATTCTTGTCGTTGCTAACCGTCTTAAGTCGGTCTTGAGTTGGTCGTAAGTTGCTCTTGAGTTGCTCTTGAGTTGGTCTTAAGTTGGTCTTAAGACGCAAGACCAACTTAAGACCAACTTAAGAACAACTTAAGAACAACTCAAGACCTTGGTTACAACGTTGGTCTTAAGAACGAACAAAATGGCTAAAGTCGTTAGCAAAGGCACTGTCGAGAAACGACCCCCTGATCTGCACTCTAACAGAGCGATGAATTGTTTTCTAATTGCTGCCATGTTGATTAGTAAGTCTGTCAGTCAGAACTTGGTTTGCATTTTGGATTTTGGGTGCGCACACAATGTTGTCCTGGTGACCATGTTTTTTATCCCTGCACAACATTGATCTATGCTGTCCTCCTGTGCATTGGTACAGCATGTGTGCAACACACATAAAGCACACCTGGTCATGAAATACTTTGGACAAGACTTTTCAAAGAGGCGAATGCAACTCCACTCTCCTCCACTTCCACCCTACAGCAGAGAGACTCTCTCCCGAGCCCCCATCCACCTGTCCTGACTCCTCATCCGCTCATCTAATCTGTTCTAAACTAACCTAAACCAAAAGAAACAAACAAAGACTTTCCAAAGAGACAAATGTACCCCCAGAGAGCGAGAGAGAGACGGACAGAACTAGAGAGATAGCTAGAGAGACAGCTATACAAGAAGAACAGCAGAAGAGAATGAGAGAGAGGGGGGGGGGGTAGAGTAGAGAAGGAGTGTGCTAGGCGGGTGAAGATTGTTGCCTCTCATTGTGTCCTGGCAGTGGTGTAGTCTACTTTTTTGAAGTGGGTATACGGTATATTCGAGCATTTTTTGAAGTGGGTATACTGTATATATTTATGCCAATCTAAATAACGGATCAGTCAAGTTTAAGTGGGTATACTGAAGCCCCTAAAATTAAGAAGTGGGTATACTCCGTATACCTGCGTTCTACGTAGACTACACCACTGTGTCCTGGCCCCTGGACCACTCATCGGATCCGTTCTAAACTAACCTAAACCAAAAAGACAAACTTTTGGACAAGACACTAGACTGGGACAAAGGGACAAATGCACCTCCAATCTCCTCCTCCACTTCCACCCTGGAGTAAAGTGTGAAAAGTGAGTGAGAGACTCTGTAGCGAGCTCCCACCCATCCACCTGTCCTGACTCCTGGAGCGCTCATCTGATCTGTTCCTCTCCCTGGCGAGCGATGAATTGTTTTCTAATTTACGGAATCGAGAGCGGCGCTGGAGCCATAATGGCATCTAATAACGCGGCCGTGATGAATGTGCGCTTTTAAACACTTGACCCCCGCCGATCGTCCTGGCAGCCCATTTGTCCCGGCCGCACTGACACCCAGTATGATTAATCAGCAAATGAATTACAAATAATAAATACATTAATTTTGCGGCGGGATGATTAGAGACGTCATTAGCAGGGCTTACACCCCCTTCCTCCTCCTCCTCCTCCTCCCTTCCTTTTCTTTTTCTTTTTCATTGGGCATTGGAAGAGTAGATTGAGGATAGAAAAACACAAGTAGAGAGAGGAGGAGAGTTAGATGGAGAGAAAGGACATGCGAGAGAAATCGGAGAGATGGCATGAGACACAAGAGTGGAGAAGCAGGGTGAAGAGAGAAGGTGAAAAGAATGAAATATCTCATACACAGTAGGGAAAGAGAGGTGAGAAAAGAAGGTTGGGGTGGAGAGAACAAGAGGAGAGAGAGAGGAAAGGCCAAGATGCAGAGAAAATATGTGTGGAAAGGACATACATTGCACACTCTTCATTCCATCGACCAATGGCCAAACTTAACATTGCATTACACTTAAGAAATAGAACATATAAAATGACTGAGGATTGTGGTATTGTTGACATTAAATGCTACACTATTAATGGATTTTTGTGTTACTTACTTGGCTGGCACACACTTTGGCTTTGCGCCCTGTAAGGAGTGCATTGATAACCTTCGACATTCGATTGGCAAGTAATAATGAACATATTTCAGAAATGCTACATTGTAAAAAAAAAGAAATCGAATGTCAACCTTCACATGTCTTGAATTACCATAATGAATACATTTCCACTTCTTTGTTTTTTTTGTTTTGTTTTTTTTACAGAAATCAGCCAGAGAAGCTGATACAAAATGGCAGAGAAAAACAGCTGACAACTGCACAACTATTTCATAGTTTAATATTGTAAAGAACTGCTGTTACAACCACTGCAAATTACAGTAATACATTATTTACAGGGTAAGCAATGAGTTTGTAACATTTTGAATGTTTAACTAATATGCGTATTTTCCTTAAAACATTTTGAATGTTTAACTAATATGCGTATTTTCCTTAAAATGTAAATAATGTAACTTTAGACTAAGAAATAAGTAAATAGTTTCATACAACAAGCTCAAAGTTGCCACGTGATGTATGGATATAACCATTCCAGTGCATTACAATTCTATGTCTGAAAACTTCATGAAGGTAGTCTACCATTAAAAAATCACGAGTACAATAAATAGGCTATATCAAACTCATGTCATCTTGAGGCTGACAGACCCAAGTCATTAACTGCATCCATTGCTATAGGCAAAGTAGCTATAGTGGACCGATATGGGTGATGCAGGGATAAATACTTTTACATTCTTCAAATTGTTCAGCATTCCGGGTGTGACCAATCTAATTCTGCATGCATAATAATCCCATATGGCGTATGCAGTCGCAGTACATCTGCCTAAATGCATGACGGCATACTGACACAACAATACACACAGACATCCCATGTAACACAGGCTGTCAATAAACCCCAGTTAGTCTGCCAGTCAGACAGATAGACACAAAACGCGAGCCAGGATGATTCTTAAGAGACCACCTAGAAGCCAGACAGGGTCATCCTAACTCTAGCCACAGCTTGGACTGGGGACAAGGGGGGACAGGGGTGCGGGTGTGGGGTGCGGTGGGTTATGGGGTCGCTATAGGGGGTTAACCAGCCTGAACTCTTCCTAAGGGGTTTGACCTTTGCCCTTTGGTTTTGTATGAGTCTCTTGCCCGGGGAAGGGGTTTGCAGTCTCCCTCTCAACAGTCTAAAACCAAACACCCCTCTACACTACACTTCCCCTCCTCCTCACACATGCACACACAGCTTGCCACAAAAGCACAGTCACAGAAGACAAGACAGGAACACCTCCACATAAAGCATCGGCCCGAGAGGTCAGGCAGGCACAGGAGGGAACATGGGGCCCTGGGTGTGCACAGACAAGAGAAGGTGGGGAGAGAGAGAGAGAGAGAGAGAGAGAGAGAGAGAGAGAGAGAGAGAGAGAGAGACAGGGACATTGAGAGAGAGAGAGAGAGAGAGAGAGAGAGAGAGAGAGAGAGAGAGAGAGAGAGACAGGGATAGAGAATAGAGACAGAGAGATAGAGCGAGAGAGAGGCCGACAGAAATAGGGAGATCGCTAGAAAGACAGCGACATAGTGAAAGAGCAGCAGAAGAGAGAGATAGAAAGAGAGAGAAAGGGGGAGGATGAGTAGAGAAGTGGATGAGTGGAGTGCGCTAGGGGGTGACGGTTGTCGCCTCTCATTGTGGGTGACGCGGCTGCAAGTGACACATGTTGGGCTGTAAAAGTGTCAGTGTTGGGGCTAAGGGCCATTGTGTCGCCACAGCAGAGGTGGTGGCACCATTGTCACGCCGCTTGTCCCCCCATTAGCATGAGAATTATTCGGAGGCTCGGTGGGATTGGCGGTGAAGGCGTCACCCTTTGAACCGGGGCGCACGCACACTTATGGATGGAAGGGCTGGACTGGTAATCTGGCACGCAGGGCATTTTCCCGGTGGATCGGACAGTCCTCGGGGGCTGATGTTATTGTTTTTTGTTTGCTTGTTTGTTTGTTTGTTTTTTTCCTTTGAGACCAGCCCTCACTTTAAACGGGGCAGCCCATCGGTCTGTCTTTAAAGGGCTATAATGTAGGATGTCGTCATTTACGCAGTGCCCGTGGCATGCCTGTCTCAAAATCTACACAGGCATGAAAAAATGCTGTTTAAATGAACTTGCTGTGAGAATGTTTTTCATCACGGAATGCCAGCAGTTGATACAAATCTGAATACCGAATGTAAAGCGATTTTTCGTATGAGAAGTGTTTCCCACGACACTCACTCGGACCGCTCTGTCAGAAGTTGCATTTAGGGTTCTCGGACAGCGGACCGCGAAAAAGGGCGCCAGAGTCATCCTCCACTTACTAATGACTCAAATAAGCATCGGCTGACTCGGGACAGTGATTCATTTCGATCCTACCTAGAGTCCCTTTAATGTAGATAGTAGAGCTAATCATAACATCGGGGGAAAAGCAGGGTGCTGTGTGAGGGGCCGGTTTATGCCTGAGCAGTTTTTTGATCCTTGTTCGGCCCCACTTATGGACACTCAGGCAGCTTTCTGCTCGCCTCTCTGAGGGGGACAGGCCTGCTGTTGACCCAAATGCCTCTTCTTCTGTCTATCTGGGATCATTTGCTTTGCACGCTCCTCTTCTTTCTACAAAAGTGACAATGCGTGAATGGGTGTCTACAAGTGTGCATTGTGTTGTGAGCAAGAGGCTGTCTGTGTGTATCGGGTCGTGTTGTGGTGCGTGCGTGCGTGTGCGTGTGTAATTGTAAAAGTCTGCACAGTGAAGTGTGCAACACATCTGTCCCAACAGATGAGTAAGAAGGTGGCAACAATACTCCACTAACAACACTATCCGCACCAACAATAC
>NC_085867.1:32803829-32806329 GCF_034702125.1 Engraulis encrasicolus | reverse complement strand
TCTGTCGATATTTTACGACTTCGGGGGAAAACGGGACTGCACGTTATGAAAAAATACTTGTGGGTATACCAGTAATCAAGAGCGTCGCGTGGTACAGTAGGGGTGCATCCCAATATGTGACCTTGCCTCCTCCACTTGTGCTTGTCTCCTCGTCCCGCCTCCTGGCCCCTCCTCCATGGAGAAAACGATAAAGTTTCCCAGCTGTCAGCCTCGCCACAACAACTTTTGAGGGACTGTTTTTCATTCACCATCCCAATTGCAAATGAGAAAAAGACTTTACAATTGAGCTTTTGCAAGATATTGAAATATAATGCTGTTGTCAGTGATGTCATCATGACGAGAAGCAAGTGGAGGAGGCAAGTGGAGGAGGCAAGGTCACATATTAAAACGCACTCTAGGTGCATGCAGGCAAGGACGCCTGGAGCCGTACGGCCGTAGGCCTACGCACTGTGCGTACCTTCACCAGTGGAGGAAGGTTTTTTTAGTTTTTTTAAAAATAAATATTACGCCTATTGTGTCTTCTATGAATGTTGTGACAATGCAACATATTAGAAAAGAAGCAGCATGAAGGAAAGAGCAGAGACTCCATTGGGCACCATTAATTTACAAAGGCAGATTGCCTGCTTTTTGCTTCTGTGCGTAAAAGTCGCGCGCTCCTGAAAAAAAGATACAGTAACAAGTTCTAGTTTCATCAGCGGAATTCTAACTAACAGTCAGACATAGCCCGCAAATTTAAGTCTAGTAGTTCTAGTTAGCAAAGACAGCTCTCTATTTCCCACTTGGAATAACACATAGCCTATGTCGTGGCGTCGCTGATGGCAGAACAGTCAAATAACCGAAGTTAATGTCTTGAAAGTGACAAGTTTCAATCGTAGCCAAAATCCAGTTGTCATGTGGGCTAGGAAGAAGGCATCGGATGGTAGCAGTACAGGTAGGCTAAGCTGTTTCATTCATCACTGAGCCCGCCGCGGCAAATATTATAGGGTACTTTGCTTCTGGTGTCATATTTCCTAAAGTATTTTGGTTTCTGTGTATTGTGGCTTTCTACAGAGACGGTTTTATGAGAGGTACGGAACTTTGCTTTGTAGCATACTAGCTTTGGACGGCAGCACTGACAGCTGGTTAGCTGGTTATGTGTGCTACGCAAATTTTGTTGGTGCGTACCTTACTGGTCAAGTCTGCAGGCGCCCATGCATGCAGGCGTTACAATGGCACGGCACCTGTTGGAAGACGTCTCTCTCTCGCTCTCTCTCTCTCTCTCTCTCTCTCTCTCTCTCTCTCTCTCTCTCTCTCTCTCTCGTGCGCGTATTGCAAGCTGTTGCATATTATTTGCTTGATGCAAAGTTGTGATGGCACGTGACACGCGCTCTCGTTGACATGGTTGTGTGTCCATGGTTGCATGCATTCGCAGGACGTTATTGCAATAACTCATTTGAAAGCGTGGAAGGGTCGTTCACTTCCTATTTCAGTGTCCTTGACTGAAACAAGTCGCAAAACTCCACACTTCCGAATCCTTTGCGATCGGCACAAAAGTGATTCTTCAACGACCGTCGGGTAGCAGGTTCATGAAAGCGCAGGGAGTGGAGAAGTTCCACAAAAATGCAGATAAAGATGTTTGCTACTGTGCGACAGCACCACCACCTATTTCATGACTGCTTAAACTTCTTCCTCATGGATAAATGGGCAACAATATTTTTTCCAGCCAGGATTGCACTGAAAAGTAGGCTACTGCTGTTAAAAAAGGGTCACGGCCACTGCCTGTCACTGTACCTGCTGCGTGTGTGTGTGTGAGGGAGGGGAGGAGGGAGGAGACGCGAAGCAGATGAGGCTCGCGCCTTGCGAAATAGCAGGCAATTCTTTTCCAATGTTTCAGTGACATATTAATAAAAATGCTTTTCGTCTCGGGTGGTATTATAGTCACATTTTTATTTTTTTTACGAAAATATTAATCAATATCGTTATATTTTTCGTACAAACGCATGCTGTTTTTTTTCGTCATCGTTGTATTGTCGTCAGGGGAAAAACAATCGTTACGAATATTTATGACGAAAATATTTCGTCACGAAATTAACACTGCTGTGCTGCACTGTGCTGGGGTGCGTCTCCCATCAACGATGGTTCGTAGCCTTACGTGTATCGTTAATGAGTGATTCTAAGAACGTTCTTAGATTTTCTATGCCTGTTTACCAAAGACCATCGTACATGAACGCGCGCACACAGCCTCTACGGTCATTAGTAGAGTGCTATGAAGGGCCGCTGTCGATATTTGTGGTGCTGAAGTGCCCTCGGAGTGAACTGGTTCGTAGTGAATGGTTCGTTCGTAGCCTTACTACTTAAGGCCCTTTGGGAAACGGGCACTGAGCAATGCATTGCTGCAATGTGCTGTGCGGTAATAAAGTATGTTGTGCTATGCTGTGCTGTGCTGTGCTGCGCTGTGCTGTGCTGCGCTGCACTGTGTTGTGCTGTGCTGTGCTGTGCTGTACTGTGCTGTGCTGTGCTA